>NW_025764729.1:99909-358605 GCF_019669845.1 Emericellopsis atlantica | reverse complement strand
AGATTAGGATATCGTCTAGATATACTATAACGAAGATATCTAAGTACTCCCTAAGTATATTATTAATTATTCGTTAGAAGGTAGCTAGAGTATTAATAAGGCCGAATAGTATTACTAAATACTCGAATAGACCGAACTTAGTACGAAAAGCTATTTTCTATTTATCTCCCTTTTTTATATGGATTAGGTTATAGGCTCCTTTTAGGTTAAGAGTAATAAACTAGTTCTTACTATAAAGTCTATCCTTAAGCTCGTTAATAAGCGGCAGGGGTATCTTATCTTTAATCGTGATATCGTTAAGCTACCGATAGTCTACGATTAATCGTAACTTCTTATTTTTCTTCGGCACGAATATAATAGGGTATCTTACTTCTAAGGTAGAGGTTTAAATATAGCCCTTCTTAAGTATTTCGTCGATATATTCTTATAGTATCTTAAGTTACTTCTAGTTAAGGTTATAGAGTTTATAGAATTTAGTCGAGGTTCCGGTTTTAAGATAGATTTCGTAATCCTATTAACTATATTAGGGAATACCTATTTCGAGGGTTTCCTTAAATAACCTATTATATTTACGATATTCTAGAGGTATATTCTTTATTCGTTCTTCTTCTATCGTAGGTTTCTTCTTCTTTTCTTCTTATAGGGCTTAATTTATTTCGAATATCTTTTATATAATATTAGCGATAATTCGTTTTCCTTATTTATATCGTATACCCGGTTATAATACTTTCTCGGTCGATACTATGGCTTTTACTTACTTCGGCTCGCTTATATCTTCCTATAAAGATACTCTAGAGGCTAAGTTATCGCGAATATTCGCTTTCTTCTAGCTAAATAGTAATTATCGCGTTATCGTATTTATCCACGCTAACTAGCTAGTATACTAATCGACTACTAGATTACTTCTCGTTAACTATAAGTAACCTAGTATTATATCGTATTTATATAAGTCTATAATATCGAAGATAATTATCTTATAATATCCTTATATCGCTATATTAAGATAATCGGTCTCGCGGTCGATAGTCCTACTATTATAATCGAAGCTTTATCCTTCGATATTAAAAAGCTTATATAATCGAGCCTTATAATTCTATAATAGCGTATATCGGTTAACTACTACTAGTAAGATATAGTTTCTTATTGCCTTATTATCTAATAGTACTCGTAGGTAATATCCGTTAATCTAGACTTCTAAAACCGTTTTCTATCCTCTATCTATCTCTATAGAGTAGAGGGTCTTTAGGTTTTCTTCGTCGTCCTATACCTTTTTTATAAGTAACGTTAATAGTTTTTTAACGGGTAGTATTCTATATCGATAGTATTATCCTTAGGGTCGTATACGTAGCTACTACCGTACGACTCTAGGTATATCGAGGGGTATCGCTTCCTTTCCTCTTCGCACGGGTAATATACGTACCTATAGTAGTAGACTCCGTAGTCTAATATATATCCTTCGTAATACCTATATATAATATACTACGTATATACCTTTCCTTACGGAATAAGGTATTCTCGTGCTCCGATCCTATATTATAGGTATAGTATTTCCTTCGCTCTAGTATATCTTTCGCGGTTTATCTTACCTTAGTTAATATAGTCTCGATCCGCTTATTCGGTAGGGTCGAATAGTAATCTTATACCGTTAGGGTGCTTCTTATATCCCTTATACCCTTATCTATAGCTTAAGGCGTATTCCTTACTCTTAACTATCTTAATACTAAGTAATACCTTTACGGCGTTCTTATATCGTCGGAGCTCTTCTATCTCTTTTTATTCCCTAGTCCTATACTAATCGAATACCTTTGCCTTAGCGTATCGTAGGTAGTCTACTAACTAATATCTACGCTATATTTTCTAGTCTCGTGCGTATACTTCGGGGTATTTCGCTAACTACCTTAGCATTATATATCCTATACTAGGTTCTATATATATATACTCGTAGAACTCCGCTTTATATTTTTCGTATAAGTCGTTAATAACGCGGGTAGCTAGTCCCTTAATTAAGTAAACTTAATACCTTCCTTTATTAAGTATATATATTTTATAAAAATAGTATATATAAGAAATCTATAAGAGTTCGTAGTATTTTAGTATATCTAGGTATATATATAGGTTGTCTCCTAAGATTATTCTTCGGTTTATTACCTAATTAATTCCTTTATTTAGTATCTAAGCGGGGATAACTATCTAGAGATCTTCCCTTTATAGTAAAGGGTTATACCGATCCACCGCTACCTTTATCTATTCTCGTAGGGTTACTCGTCCGTATAATAGGTTAGTCTCGAGTATCTATTTCTTTTATAAGAGCTCTTCGCCGCTATCTATAGAGTCGGTATCGGATAATTCTTTATCTACATTACCCGGGTACTACCCTAGTCCTATAGTAATTTTATATATTATAGCTAGAACGCGAGACCCGCGTAATACCTTAGGGAACTATCCTAAGTTTTCCTTACTATCCCGGTAGGTTAGGTAGCTATCGTTATAGTATCCTAACTAATATAATACTTCGTAGGGTACTAGTTACTTTCTTACTTCTTCTCCGGCTTTCTTTATTTCTTCGAGGAACTTCTATTATTCCTTCTCCCTAGAGGATACTATATTTTACGGGGGGCTAATATCGTATCCGGACCTAGTTATATTTAGCTACTTATACTTACCGTTAAGGACTAGTTTCTAGCCCTAGCTTCGTTCTTTCTTTAGGGAATAATATTCGCGCGTAAAGTATCCCTTCTTACTATAGTTATAGTAAATAAGGTTCTTTTTATCTATCGCGGCGAGCTTTCGTTCTATCGCGTCGAGATCTATTAGTCCCGTATAGGTTCCGCCGAGAGCTATACTCTAGTAAAATCGCGGTCGTCCTATATTAGGGTAGATTCGGTTTTTACTATTACGATCGCGGTTTAAGGCATTAGTAAAGTACTATCCCTTCTTCTCGCGTTATCGCTCGAATTATCGGTTATCGATCTTAACGGCTATCGCGATATAGCTCGCGAGGGTAGCGGGTCGGTCTTCCTTATATAGCTCGTCCTTAACCTCGTCCTTAAGACCTCGGTAGAAGGAGGCTATCTTATCTCCTTTACTCTTAGTAGTCTTAGACGCGATTTAAGTAAATAAGGCGCTATAATCCGAGGCTAACCCTTTCTACTTTAACGCCTCTAGCTAGTTCTTAGCTAGGCGTTCTTTATTAATAGTCCCGAAGGTCGCCTTTAATATTTCTTTAAAGTTATTATAGTATACGAAGATATCTTTCGTTTCTTATTTTCGGTATTAGTAAGTATTAGTTACGAAGTCCCTAAGAATAAGTTCGAACTATATAAGAGCGGCTCCTAATAAATATCCCGCTATATAGCGTATTTTATCTTCTTCCGTACGAAAGATAGACGGGAAGTATTATTAATAAGCTCTAACCTAAGTTAGGAACCCTTAAAAGTCCTTAATCGTACTATCGAATAGTCTTAGTTAGCGTAGCTTTATAATCTCTCCTAGGTCCTTGCTAGTAGCCTATCGAATAATATTATTACTCACGCTATTTATCTCGTTCCTTAGCTAGGCGGCCTACTAATATTATAAGGTTATTTATAACGTTTAGGTTAGACTAGCTATAGGGTAGGTAGATCTAAGGTCGGTTTATAAACTAAGTACACTAGGATATCGTTAACTTAAGCAGTCGGGTTATAGTCTATATACGAGATAGTAAATCTTACGTAGATAATTATATTAATAGCTAAGGAGCTAGTAGAGACTAACTATAGTAAAGCTAGGCTTCTTATATACTAAGGGGATTATTATATAAAGCAAATAATACCCGTAGATTATAAGGCTTATAAGATAAGTACGATAATCCGGATTATAGTGTTTTATAGATAATCTAAAGTAATTAGTATAAAATAATAGGGCCTTAGTCGTATAAATAGGATTCGTACGACCGGCATTCGTGCGAACGATATTCGTACGAATATCGCTTATTCAAGCAGCCGGCATACCGCTTTATACTTTACTATATAAAGAATATAAATAAGTTCGTATAACGAAATTATAGGGCCTACGTGATATACGTTAGTAGCCGTATATTAGGTCGTAATATAATATCCCTCCTTCCGGGATTCTATCCTAGAATCTATTAAAACTATATTAGTCGCCGTGATATATATTCCTAGCTTCTCTTCTTCTCTTCTTACGGTACGTTAATTAAAATACTAGACCGCGTTACGAAAACTCGTAACTCTCGTTCCTAGAAAACCGAATAACGTAACGCTCTTCTCGAGGTCGTATTCCTAAATTCCATAAAGATAAAGAGTACTTATTCTTCTTACGAAAAGAACGATCGTAAATATATTACTTCCGAGGAGGACTCTTCGCGCTATTTCGAGTGCGTTCGTCTTAATCTTTCTTATTGCGACATTAAAGCGCTTTCGCTATAGTAATTACGCCGAATTACCGCGTAATATACCCGTTTTAAATCTAAGTTAGAAAAGGCGGAGGAGGCTCGTCGTATAATAGATACTAAGGTAGAGCGCCTTCGAAAACAAAAGAAATTATAGTTTAAAAAGATAATACGAGCCGTGTCTCGTGGTATCGATAATATAGAGGAGCTAGAGCGTGTCGAGCGTAAAGAGGCCGAGCGCGAGAGTGCTCGCTAATCGGAGGCCTCTATATCTAGCAATCCTATAGCTCGTTCTTCGATAGATAGTCTTATAACTCCGGATTTCCTAGAGAATTAGGAGGAGTGCTTTAGTAATAGTCCCCCGGAGCCCTTATTCATAGAGGACTTTACTACGTCTACCTTATAGTATGCCTAGGCGTCGGGTTAGTACGATAGAAATAGCGGAGCAGGCTTTAGTAATTCTTAAGATATTTAGTAAGTTCCTATATATTTTCGCTACTAGTATACCCCCTCTATTTAACGAGGTATCTAGTTTCTCCGTTATTTATTTATTTATCGATTATTCGTTTTAGTTTATAGAGTTCTTTAAAAACTTCTAATTCGTAGCTTATTTTTACGTTTCGTAGTGCCTTTTTAAGTAATAAGATATAAAAAACTAGGTATATCCTTATACTAGAGGGTAGTAAAAGCTTATAGTTAGTGTCTAAGATAACCTTATCGACCTTAAATAGTCCGAGTTTCTTATAGTCGAGCTTCGATAAGGGTCGAGTTATTATGAAATTTCTACGTAGTAGGTAGACTATATCTCCCCTCCGAAAGATCGGTCCCTTTAATCTTTTCTTATTATAGTACCTCGATATTCGTATATATACGAATTCGAGCTATCTTTTTATATATTTATATAGTAAGCATAGTTAATCTACTTTAAGTATTATTTTTTTAGTAAGAGGTCTATCCCTTAGTATTTTACTACCGAACTCGGGCTCGTATCCGTAGTTCGCATAGAATAGTGAGATTTAAGTTAATTCTATAGGTACGCTATTATAGGCGAGTTAGGCGAGTAATAACTTCGAGACCTAATCGTCCTATTCGTAGTTAATATAGTACCGTAGGTATTATTCTAGTGTTTAGTTTAACCTTTCTATCTATCCGTCCGTCTAAGGGTAGTAGGCTATGCTAAGCTTATGCTTAGTTCCGAGCTAAGCTATTAGAGCTTACTAGAACTTCGAGGTAAATATCGTTCCTCGATCCGAAATAATTTCTTCCGGAAGGCCGTGGTTAGCTATAATATATTTAAGCACTATATATACGAGTATTTCTATATCTATTGCTTCTTAGTATAGTAGGAAATATCCGAATTTACTTATTCGGTCTATAATAACGAATATATTATTATATTCGATATTAGATCCTAGTTCCTTTAATTTAAGTAGCTTTATAATATAATCGAAGGCTATTAATTCCTATAGTCTTAAAGGTATTAATAATAGCTTTAGTTCCCTATATAGTTTATACTATATAGCCTTACTATATATATAGTCTTTATATTATCTAACGATATATATAATATCTATTTTAATTCCTTAGTAATCGTACGTTCGTTATATTCGTTTAAGAGTCTTCCTAACTCCTTAATATCCTGCTATAGGGTGCGTATAAATATTAATTAAGATTTTATCGCGTAGCGGCGGTAGTATCTAGAGTAGTCTATTTCTAGTAAGTCCTTTTCCTATTTCTATTATATAATCGTCCGGTACTTCCTTTTCGTGTTTAGATACCTAATCTAGTATTTTATTATAGTATATAATATCTACTTCGACTCTAAATATAAGGAGGTTAAGTGCTATTTATATATAGTTTCCTTCGTTATTTTATTAAAGTATCTAGCCTTTTGCTTTTTATACTTTAGTATCGTAGTTTAGTTAGCGGCTAAGTATATTTACTCTATTGTTTTCCGATCCTTTCCGATAGATAATTTTAATATCGTATTCGGCTAGGAATTCAGCGTATCGTATTTATCGTAAGCTAAGTTCTTATATCGTGGCGAAGTAAGAGATATTTTAGTAATCGGTATAAACCTTAGTCCTAAACTTCGTTCTTAGTATATAGTGCTTAAATTCTTTAATAGCGGCGATAATTACTAAGAATTCTTTATCGTAGATAGGGTAGTTTAGTTCCGCGCCGTAGAGTTTCTTCGAAAAGAAAGCGATTAGTCGTAGATTACTATTATCGTCTCGTTAGCTAATCTACGCTCCTATAGCATAGTCCGATATATCTATTTCTAATTTAAGTGGCTTTTCGGGGTTATAGGTTATAAGTATAATATTAGATATTATACTATCTCGTAACGTTTCGAAAGCCTTCCTTTATTCTTTTCCGAAGTAGAATTCCTTTTTTCCCTTTATAAGTTCTATAAGTAGTACTACGATCTTCGCGAAATCGCGTATAAAGCGCCGATAGTAGTTTACGAACCCTACGAATACTTATACTTCCTTAAGGTTATTTTCTAGTAAGGGCTATTCCTTAACTATATTAATCTTTACTTATTCTATTAGGATTTCGTTTAGTCTAATTATATATCCGAGAAAGACAGTCTCTTATATATAAAACGCGTACTTCTCTAGGTTAACTAAGAGGTTCGTATCTTAAAGTATTTTTAATACTTAATAGATATATTCCTTATATTCTTTAAGGGTCTCCGAGAAGATTAGGATATCGTCTAGATATACTATAACGAAGATATCTAAGTACTCCCTAAGTATATTATTAATTATTCGTTAGAAAGTAGCTAGAGTATTAGTAAGGCCGAATAGTATTACTAAATATTCGAATAGACCGAACTTAGTGCGAAAAGCTATTTTCTATTCGTCTCCTTTTTTTATATAGATTAGGTTATAGGCTCTTTTTAAGTTAAGAGCGGTAAACTAGTTCTTACTATAAAGTCTATCCTTAAGCTCGTTAATAAGCGGTAGGGGTATCCTATCTTTAATCGTAATATCGTTAAGCTACCGATAGTCTATAATTAATCGTAGCTTCTTATTTTTCTTCGGCACGAATATAATAGGGTATCCTATTTCCGAGGTAGAGGTTTAAATATAGCCCTTCTTAAGTATTTCGTCGATATATTCTCGTAGTATCTTAAGTTATTTCTAGTTAAGGTTATAGAGTTTATAGAATTTAGTCGAGGTTCTAGTTTTAAGATAGATTTCGTAATCTTATTAACTATATTAGGGAATACCTATTTCGAGGGTTTCCTTAAATAACTTACTATATTTACGATATTCTAAAGGTATATTCTTTATTCGTTCTTCTTCTATCGTAGGTTTTTTCTTCTTTTTTTCTTATAGGGCTTAGTTTATTTCGAATATCTTTTATATAATATTAGCGATAATTCGTTTTCCTTATTTATATCGTATACCCGGTTATAACGCTTTCTCGGTTAATATTATAGCTTTTACTTACTTCGGCTTGCTTATATCTTCCTATAAAGATACTCTAGAGGCTAAGTTATCGCGAATATTCGCTTTTTTCTAGCTAAATAGTAATTATCGCGTTATCGTATCTATCCACGCTAACTAGCTAGTATACTAATCGACTACCGGATTACTTCTCGTTAACTATAAGTAACCTAGTATTATATCGTATTTATATAAGTCTATAATATCGAAGATAATTATCTTATAATATCTTTATATCGCTATATTAAGATAATTAGTCTCGCGGTCGATAGTCCTACTATTATAATTAAAGCTTTATCCTTCGACGTTAAAAAGCTTATATAATCGAGCCTTATAATTCTATAATAGCGTATATCGGTTAACTACCGCTAGTAAGATATAATTTCCTATTGCCCTACTATCTAATAATACTCGTAGGTAATATTTATTAATCTAGACTTCTAAAACCGTTTTCTATCCTCTATCTATCTCTACGGAGTAGAAAGTCTTTAGGTTTTCTTCGTCGTCCTATACCCTTTTTATAAGCAACGTTAATAGTTTTTTAACGGGTAGTATTCTATATCGATAGTATTATCCTTAGGGTCGTATACGTAGCTACTACCGTACGACTCTAGGTATATCGAGGGGTATCGCTTCCCTTCCTTTTCGCACGGGTAATATACGTACCCGTAATAATAGACTCCGTAGTCTAATATATATCCTTCGTAATACCTATATATAATATACTATATATATACCTTTCCTTACGGAATAAGGTATTCTTATACTCCGATCTTATATTATAGGCATAGCGTTTCCTTCGCTCTAATATATCTTTCGCGGTTTATCTTACCTTAGTTAATATAGTCTCGGTCCGCTTATTCGGTAAGGTCGAATAGTAATCTTATACCGTTAGGGTACTTCTTATATCCCCTATACCCTTATCCGTAGCTTAAGGCATATTCCTTATTCTTAACTATCTTAATACCGAGTAATACTTTTACGGTATTCTCGTATCGTCGGAGCTCTTCTATCTCTTTTTATTCCTTAGTCCTATATTAATCGAATACCTTTGCCTTAGCGTATCGTAGGTAGTCTACTAACTAATATCTATGCCACGTCTTCTAGTCTCGTGCGTATACTTCGGGGCACTTCGCTAACTACCTTAGTATTATATATCCTATGCTAGATTCTATATATATATACTCGTAGAACTCCGCTTTATATTTTTCGTATAAGTCGTTAATAACGCGGGTAGCTAGTCCCTTAATTAAGTAAACTTAATGCCTTCCCTTATTAAATATATATATTTTATAAAAATAGTATATATAAGAAATCTATAAGAGTTCGTAGTATTTTAGTATATCTAGGTATATATATAAGTCGTCTCCTAAGACTATTCTTCGGTCTATTACCTAATTAATTCCTTTGTTTAGCGTCTAAGCGGGGATAACTATCTAGAGATCTTCCCCTTATAGTAGAGGGTTATATTAATCTATCGCTACCTTTATCTATTTTTATAGGGTTACTCGTCCGTATAATAAGTTAGTCTTAAGTATCTATTTCTTTTATAAGAGCTCTTCGCCGCTATTTATAGAGTCGGTATCGGATAATTCTTTATCTACGTTACCTAGGTACTACCCTAGTCCTATAGTAACTTTATATATTATAGCTAGAACGCGAGACCCGCGTAATACCTTAGGGAACTATCCTAAGTTTTCCTTACTATCCCGGTAGGTTAGGTAGCTATCGTTATAGTATCTTAACTAGTATAATACTTCGTAGGGTATTAGTTACTTTCTTACTTCTTCTCCGGCCTTCTTTATTTCTTCGAGGAACTTCTATTATTCCTTCTCCCTAGAGGATACTATATTTTACGGGGGGCTAATATCGTATCCGGACCTAGTTATATTTAGCTACTTATACTTACCGTTAAGGATTAGTTTCTAGCCTAAGCTTCGTTCTTTCTTTAGGGAACGGTATTCGCGCGTAAAGTATCCCTTCTTATTATAGTTATAGTAAATAAGGTTCTTTTTATCTATCGCGGCGAGCTTTCGTTCTATCGCGTTAAGATCTATTAGTCTTATATAGGTTCCGCCGAGAGCTATACTCTAGTAAAATCGCGGTCGTCCTATATTAGGGTAAATTCGGTTTTTACTATTACGATCGTGGTTTAAGGTATTAGTAAAGTACTATCCCTTCTTCTCGCGTCGTCGCTCGAATTATCGGTTATCGATCTTAACGGCTATCGCGATATAGCTCGCGAGGGTAGCGGGTCGGTCTTCCTTATATAGCTCGTCCTTAACCTCGTCCTTAAGACCTCGGTAGAAAGAGGCTATCTTATCTCCTTTACTCTTAGTAGTCCTAGACGCGATTTAAGTAAATAAAGCGCTATAATCCGAGGCTAACCCTTTTTACTTTAACGCCTCTAGCTAGTTCTTAGCTAGGCATTCTTCGTCGATAGTCCCGAAGGTCGTTTTTAATATTTCTTTAAAGTTATTATAGTATACGAAGATATCTTTTATCTTTTATTTTCGGTATTAGTAAGTATTAGTTACGAAGTCCCTAAGAGTAGGTTCGAATTATACGAGAGCGGCTCTTAATAAATATCCCGCTACGTAATATACTTTATCTTCTTCCGTACGAAAGATAGATAGGAAGTATTATTAGTAGGCTTTAACCTAAGTTAGGAACCCTTAAAGGTCCTTAGTCGTATTATCGAATAATCTTAGTTAGCGTAGCTTTATAATCTCTCCTAGGTCCTTGCCGGTAGCCTATCGAATAATATTATTACTTATGTTATTTATCTCGTTCCTTAGCTAGGCGGCTTACTAATATTATAAGGTTATTCCTTTATTAAAGGAACGGTAGGCTTCGTTATATTATTACTTATCGCGGGTCTATATATCGATAATTTACTATAGCTACCCTTATAACTCTTAGATTTATCCTTTAAGGATCTTCGTGTCCTTATTATCGGACTCGTCCGAGTCTAAGTCTATAGACTAAGCCGTCTAGGAGGGCTTAGTATACTTAGCCGTGGCCTTACCTTTATCGGCGGACTTAGGCGTTATCTTAGAGGATTCGCTAGCTATAGTATTATATTACTTAAATACTTAATACGGTAGTATACTAAATAAGAGCTATTAATATATAACGTTCGGATTAAACTAGCTATAGGGTAGGTAGATCTAAGGTTAGTTTATAAACTAAGTATACTAAGATATCGTTAACTTAAGCGGTCGGGTTATAGTCTATATATAAGATAGTAGATCTTACGTAGATAATTATATTAATAGCTAAGGAGCTAGTAGAGACTAGCTATAGCGAAGCTAGGCTTCCTATATACTAAGGTAATCACGAAGTAATTATAGTTAAGTAAGAGTGATTAGTAGTAATTAAATATAATTAATTACCGTAGTCGTGGTATTAAGAGTTAGTGATTAATATAATTAGTGCGTGGTTAGTAGAAATAGTAAGTCCTTAGTCGTACGAATAGGATTCGTGCGATTGGTATTCGTGCGACCGGTACTTATACGAACGATATTCGCACGATTATCGCTTATTTAGGCGGCCGGTATGCCGCTTTATACTTTACTATATTAAAGAATATGAATAGGTTCGTACGACGAAATTGTGGGGCCCACGTGACATGCGTCAGTGGCCGTATATTGGGTCGTAACAGTAAGTTATAAACATCCTTCCTACTTAATTGTCTTTCCAAACATCCGGAACATCTTACCTTAGAGCCTAGTATCTACTAAAGCTCTTTTCTATAAGAGTCGATCTAGTGAAAGACTATTTATTCGCGTGGCATATTCTACGAACACTGTCACACACGTGGTCTATGTCTAATAAATGTACTCCTATCCCATGTAGGTAAGTAAGTAGGCAGTCATAGCCGCATATGCAAGCAGCCTTGTAATAAGTAGCACACGCGCTGGACGAAGCCATTTTACAGGGTGGAGCTTATGTAAGAATTGCTATCTACGCGCCCGAGCGCTTAATAAGCGACACTTATTAGTGCGCCCAGGTCAAACAGCGGGCTGACTGACTGTTACCTAACTCTGAGACACAGACTTTCATTAGAGCTAACAAAGAGGTCACAAAGATTAAATGCAAGGCACTCATTGTTAGAATATCTGCACACAAATAGAGTCGCTTTGTACGTAGGAAATGAAGCTACGTAATCAGCTAGTCTACTAACGCACTCCATGCTACGTATACTAAGAGTGCACTGAGGCAATCAAAATAGTGAAACGCGCCCTATACATATTGATACATCTACCTATGTCTGAGTGCTATAGAGCTTAGCACTTGTTAGAAAAGGTCCGGCGGAGTTTCTCAGCTACGTCATCACGGGATTTATAGCCGAGATACTCCTCCCCACTGCGAACGCCATCCGAAGTCGCAAACCTAACAAAGTCCTCAGCTGTATTCACTTTGCCCGGGTTGAGACGGCGAATCAGGGCCACTAGTTTCTCGCCCGCATCCTGCTGTAGCCTTTGAAAAGTAGGAGTAATATCCCCGCTGGCTGAGATGATCTTGTTCGGCGTCGTCAGCACGTTAAAAACCAGCCGCTTCAGCATCTCATTAGACGCGAGATACTCCACCGTCTTGCGGATACTGAGCACATGCCCGGCCTCATTAAGCGGAGGGCCAGAATTAGCCGCCTTGGCTGCAAGCTGAAGGGGAACCAGAAGTTTCCGCTCGAGTGGGACTTCGGCGTCAATTAAAATACCCTCTTCACCCATAGTGGATCGAAACATGGCCTCCAGACTCTTCTGCAGAGCATAGTCGGCGCCGTCGGCAAATACCATGAGGTCGATATCGGACAACAGAGCATTTTTGCGGAGTGCAGCGGAACCGTAGATAACAGCGAGGTAGTCCTCGCCGCCAAAAATTGAGCGGAGCCCCCTGTCAAGCTTTGATTCCAAGATCTGTAAGCGGGTTGATGATTCGTAACTCATAAACCTGTATCGAGACTTATCGAATAAATCCCGCCCAACCATTTCCATCTTGTCAAAGAGACCTTTGACGTTTCCAATAGTGGAGGCCGGATTGCCATTCATGGTCCGAAGTACGTAGACCTGCTTTCCCGGGTTGATTAACTGGTCGTGGGAGCAGCTCATCATGGGAAAGCCATGCACGTAGTAAGTGCCATCTTCGCGGATCTCTTCCATGATCTCACGATTGAGTCTATTCACCTTTTCCAAGTCGGAATCCGAGATCCTTATGCTGTGCTCGAGGCAGTGGTTCTGTATTTCCTTAGGAATGTACACCATCATGCACGAGTTGATGTCCGTCACGTTCAACAGGACAAGGCTGGGCCGTTGAGCGATCTCCAGCTGGATTGCCTTCGTAAGGTCTAGCCGCTCGTCAATCAGTTGGCCAAGGCGTTTTCTACCAAAGAACCTGATTGTTGACCAGAGCTTCAAGGCGTCGAATGCCTTGGACCCAACGAAAGGGCTGATTCGACCTAGTGACCACTGAGTATTGAGGATTAGATCGGAGTTAGTCGAGGTGGCGGCATGGGCACTTGGGTCCCTGAAGAGCACGAATGAGCAATTGTATGGAAGAGCCATAGTCTTGTGCGGGTCGATTGTGATTGAATCAGCTTTTTCAACGCCCCGACGCTTATGCTCATACTTTTCGGAAAATATAAGCTGGCTTCCGTGGCAGGCGTCGATATGGAACCAAATGTCGTTCTTGCGCAGAATTTCAGCCAGTGCGTCCAGGTGGTCGATCGATTCTCATGCTCCTAGAGTCTCCTGCATACGCGACACATGCAAGAATTTGGTTACCTTCGTCTCGCTCTTTTTCAATGATTCGGTTCAGGGCCTCTTGATCTATGCAGAACTCGCTATCGACAGGCACTCGGACGACGTTCTGCTCGCCCAGCGACAGCCACGCCATGGCGGACCTGACTGAGTAATGCTCGATAATATTAGGCACCAAGACCCGGATCTTGCTTGGAAGAACCGGAATGCCCTTGAGACCCGACCCAGGGAATAGCTTTTCCCGAGCTGCCAGGAGCGCAATCGTGTTGGACAGGCAGCCCCCAAGGGTAAGGATCCCACCAATACCACTGGCTGACGTGTACATAGCAGGCACAGAATAGCCGAGGGCTTCGCGTAGCCAGTGAATGACTTCCATCTCAACGAAGGTCGCTTCAGGGGAGCAGATCTCTTGATTTGCCATGTTTTGATTTAGGAGGGGAATGAGAAGGGCAGCCGCCAGCCCGGCAACGTTGTTGGCTGAGTCGGGAAATCCCAGGAAGTTGGGTGAGGCCCAGTTGCTGCTCTTCGAGGAGATATTTGAAAAGGCCTGGATGAGTTGGTCGTACGAAAGGCCTGCCTCGGGCATGCGATCAAAGGTGACCTGGCCTGGCACGGCCTTCGCCCCGTCTACAGAGACATTTTTAGACGTTTGGAAAGATATACCGAGGTCGATAACCCGGGTAAAAACATCTCGAATTTGGTTGTTATCATTACCGGCTGCCAAGAAGAACTCGGAAAGGGTTGATGGAGGTGCCATGCTGGCTTTGAATGCTGATGACGGGGGATGCAGTCGGCTGGGCGGCAAACTCAAAACTAGGTGGTAAGTAGCCAATATATTAACTACTTACTTACCTTAATGTTGTTTGTCAGGTATGCTTGCCTTGCTTAGGTAGTGAGGCTACATGTGTCTGAGAAAGCATTTTCTCGACACGGCTCTCAAATCATCATCGCAATAGCGTGGCACAAGGCTGCTGCAACTTGCCATGGAGGCTTGCATGACCAAGTATTCTGGTGGTATCTCATCCTCCACGGCATCGGGGCGATCTACACATTGTGCACTGATGAAGTTGGCACTGCCATGGTTATGCAGTCTCCTGCATTGACAGCCAAGCAGGACGCATTCATCAATAGCTCGAGCGATGGGCCGCCGTTGACAAGGCACGCGGCGTACTACGTACGTGCCTATTGCGTGCGTTGAGGCGAATCACGCTTGCGCATGCGCGACAAAGTTGTATGGTCTGCCAATCGGGGCATTCGCGAAGGCACTGGCACAGTACGGCGAGTACCAAGGTGGTATTGGACATTGAAACTGGCACGCCTCTGGGCCTCTGGCTGCATCGTAAAAAGGTGGTGTTTGACGTGGCCGCTGCGGCACGTCACGAATGGGGGCCGAGCCGTGAGGTGTGGGGACTGGACGGACAGCACTGGCACTGTGCGCAAGGTCCAGCTCCAGTTCTCAAGTTCTTCAGCCGAGCATGCTTGAAGATCTACGGATACCTTGTAATTAAAACCTGTTAGAATTATCAATATTACTCGTCGCCAAATTGAGTGAATGAAGAAGGGAAGGGTCACAAGCCATGCGGCGCAAGCCTCTTGTGTGCAAGAACGTGGCTGGAAAGACAGACTACGAGACGTTGCACCGTATCACTGCCGCATACCTGACCCGAGAACACCCCGAAACGAGGACGCGCCCAGCCGGGAACGACCGCAGAAGGCTTTTTATAAGGGATAGGACCGGCATGGAATGCGTGTATCTCAGATCAGGTTGAAAGCCGGGCACCAGACCAGTGCTGTCGAAAAAGGCCAGTCGACGCTGACACGATGGCATCTTGAGCCAATCGCGGCCTCACCGTGACTTCAATTCAAGTAAGCGAAGACGACGTGACATTATTGGAAAGAAGGTGGTTGGACAAACATATGATTAGTGGCGGCTGAACATGGTGTTGCGACAATATCAGGATCTGCGCCGTTGTCAAACGCAATATAAGCGTGCATCGGCCATTAAGGCGCTCGGCATGCAGCAGTCTCGATGTTCCCTTCTACTAGTCTGTCAAGGCCAATACGACTGCACGTTGCACGGATTTTCGAATGGCATCGAGTTCGACCGGTGGTGTTCACTGGTCACTCGGCTGGCATGCCATGTCTGATATGATCAGCGACCGATCCCCACATTGTCTGTCACTTCAAAGTCGGAGGCTGGCGTCGCAAAGGCGCACGTAGCGCTAACACTCGAGTCTGAGTGAGTAGAAACATTCCTCGTTGGCGTGACCAAGTTCGTTGCAGCCAACGCTCAAGATTTGCCTCTTGACGCGAGGCGATAAAGTATGCGTGAGTGGAGGCGAGTGGCATCGCTGGCAGCGCTGTTCGTACATTAGAGCGATGCAGGCAGCTCCATCAATCTGTTACCCGCCCGCCATTGAGATGCCGCCGGTGTGAGCAGCACGACGATGGAGCCGCTGCGACTTCGAGACCAGGGCCACTTTGTTGGGCCTGGGCGAGCGGCCGGTGTTAACCAAGTTGGTGAGTTTGTTTCACCCGAGCGAGGGCTGGTGAGGAGAAGTTGTGCTGGGAATTAGTCCTACGCATTGTACCCTCCGAGGTACACACCGAGCGAGTGCTAGATGTGTAGGATGGGAAGTGAAGCATTGTGTATCTGTGCGATGTCGATCGAGGCATGATGAACCTGAAGCTCCAGTCTGTCTGGACGTGTGAGACAGTGCGTACTAGCGAGCGTCCGGCACTGTTGATAGTCTGCCCCGTAAATCCACCGCTGTGCAGGCTTGGCGAGCGCCATTGGCTGCAGCTCCCGGCCGGGGCGGCCACTGGCTGAGGCTGGACTTCCAGTGGCTGGACCCGTCTGCAACGACTTCCCTCACCGCTTGTTCGTGAGTGAGGCCCCTCTTCGGGATGGTCCCCAGGCCCCCCATCTCACCACTGCATCCTCCACCCTCTTGTCTCCGGTCTTCTGCTGCTTCCTGGTCTGGGATCTCGTCCTTGCTCCCTACACTTCCCCAAATCGGGAGCTTCGAGGAAAAGGCGGTGTCTACCACTCGCCTCGCAACAAAACTCTACAGTATCGCTATCCCCAAGGAGATCCTCCTTTCTCCTGCCCAGCATGACCTCCGACTTCGACATTAGCGCCGGCGCAGCTCAGTATCTCAACCTGACCTACAACCCGAACACCCAGAACCAACAGGCTCAACAAGGACAGCAGGGCCCGGATCAGGTCAACGACCAGCACCAACTCGTCCACCGCCAGCAGCTTCAGCACCAACATCATCCTCATCATCACCAATTCCAGAACTTTGGATACCCGGCCGCCTCGAATCCCCAATTGCTTGCCTCCGCCATGACAAGCAACAATCGAACCTGGCCTGTCATGGATATGAACGCTCCCAGCAACACCCAGCCGCACATGTCACCTGCCTCGAGATCGCCCGAAACACGCCAGTCCAGCTCACCCAACTCGCACCACTCGAGTCCGCACTCGCAACACTCGTCTCTTCAGCCCTCACCGTTCCCTTCGGCGGCGAACCAATTGACAGACTGGGCCCTCAATCAACAGCAGGCCACCATGGCCGCGCAACAAAGGCAGCATCACCATCAACAGCAGCAACAGAATGCGCATCACCCAGACATGTCGCAATTTGTTCCGGACCCTTTGATGGGCTTCAACACGTTCAACAACATGCCTGCCACATCACTCGAATACTTTCCCCCCACGACGGCGCAAGCTATCCATGCCAACCTGCTCGATCCCAACTTTGGCAACCTGCCGGCTGTGGACGAGGCCACTCATGCCATGCACTGGGGAGGGGCACCCATGGACAACTGGCACGACTTCCAGAGTACCCTGCAGATGGACGGACTGCCACGGTTAGGTAGCGTTGGCAGCAATTCGCCCACCAACACATATCTCGAGGTTCTCTCTCTGCCTTCCTCCTCGGGCGAGGGGTGGTCCATGGTCGACTGGAACCAGCCTGGCATGGATCAGTACTCGGCTGCACAGGGCTCCGCGATATTCAACCCTTCACAGACCCTGCACTTGCGAACGAGCTCGGGCTCCTCCGACGGGAGCAACTCGATGGATATCGGGAGCTTCGAGGAGATTTCCTTCCCGTATTCACCCTCCTTCTCTAACGCGTCTGACGGTCAGAACCACCGACCCTGCTACTCCTCGGATGGGCACCACCATCATCACCATCACCACACGCACGGCAGTGTGAGCCCCACTGCACCCGCGCCTACCCTCCCGGCACCGATCAAGACGGAACCTGTCTCTGCTCGCCACAGCCCCGGTAGCGGCGCCGGTTCAAGTTCACCACCATCGTCCGCCGGACAGCCACGCAGGAACTCTGGCCCTCGTCGGAGCCCCATTGCCAAGACCAACACCAACAAGACCGTGGCCCGCCGCATTTCCAACGGGAAGAAGGATGGCGCCGTCGAGAAGAAGGTTGGGCGCAGAAAGGGACCTCTTTTGCCAGAGCAGCGAAAGCAAGCGAGCGAGATAAGAAAGCTGCGTGCTTGTCTGCGGTGCAAGTTCCTCAAGAAGACCTGCGACAAGGGTGAGCCCTGTGCTGGGTGTCAGCCCTCGCACGCTCGCCTGTGGCAGGTGCCTTGCACCCGCATTGACATCAAAGACATTGGCTATTTCATGAAGGACTGGAAGGCTGATTACGAGAGGCACCTGCACTCGGGCGTCTCCGTCTACAATGTCAAGGGATTCTCGCAAAAGGAGACGCTCATGTGGATCACCCATGGCTACGGCTTCGCTCTGCCCATCAAGGTTCGCCAGGTCTATGTGACCGACGACAGCTGCTTCGACGTTGACTGGGTCGAGTCCCACAACAAGGAGGACGACCCCATTGAGTTCGAGACGCGCAGTGAGAAGCTCGACGTCGGCGCAGAGGGTGTTGACAAGGCCTCTCTGATGATGTATCTCGACAGCCACATCGAGGGTCCGTTTGAGGATTTCATCGATGACCACTTTGAAGGCACCCCCTTCATCACTGAGATCCTCAAGACAGCTCACCGCTTCTACAAGAAGCAGCCCATGCCCGTTATCAAGAACGCTCTCAAGCTCGTCCTTGCGTACAACTTGACCTTCCACATCACTCTGGTAGAGAACCAGGGTGCGGAGACGGAGATGGACGGCGCCATTGACGACGAGGGCTCAAAGTTCTACGGCCGCACCGTCGCACCTGTCCTTGTCAACTTCCAAATCAAGCTGGCGCTCGCCGACATGTGGCGCGAGTTGCAGAAGGAGATCCTCGAGGAGCTCTCCGCCCTCTACTCTGGCGTCTACAGCACCAAGGGGCAGGAAAAGCACAAGAACTGGCCGACCATCTTTATGCTGGCCGCTATCCTGCTGGCGGTGTGGGAGGAGATGCAGTTTGACAGCCACTACCGCATGCCTGATCCCCAGGCGGTGAGCAAGTTCTGCAACGACATGGAGACGACCCCTGTCGGTGTGATTGTGGGTCTTTTCCACGCGATCTCACAGAAGGTTCCGGCCTTCACCGACTGGGACACGCGCAAGCATGGTCACATCTTGTTCGACAACGTGGCTGCGTGTGACGCCATGACCGACATGCGTACGCACATCCTCAATCACGGTATGTTCTCATGGTTCCGCATCGCGTGCCGTTCCCCCGACTAACAATGCGGCAGAAACATATCTCCGCGGTCGCAAGACGGCCGAGTTCAAGCGTGACGACTTTGACTGCTTGTCCAACAAGTTTGTGTCGAAGCTTGTCATCCGCGCCAACTAAACGTTTCTGTGTGTTTGGAGATGTTGTTGTTACAATACCCAGTCTCCTGGGGAGGCTAGCATGTTTCCTTTGTTTTCAAGCGTCCATGATTTCTATACACATCGGCCTATTCTTTCACTCCCCCCCCCTGGCTGGGCACCGCTTCACGTATGATACGAAGATAACGGTTCACGACCCTACGCTTTTACGACTTTCTTCCACGAATGTATGAATTCAACAAGATTCTTTTTTTTTACACCGGCCCTTGATCTTTTACCCTTTTTGCCCCACATCGCAAGACAGAAACATGGGAGGGATGCAAAGTTGAACAAATCTCTTCGAATGTCTCGATGAGATCTTTGACCACGATATGTTATTACGGAAAACGACAGTCCAGTTTAGTTTAGATGCACAGAGAATGCAACCTGGGAGCGATTACGGCGTTGACAGCCAGCATTGCAGCATGAGTGGCCCTAGCAGGAATGCCGTTGGTTTCCAAATGAATGGTGGATGTCTTTGGAGTAGCCTTCATGGCCTTTCCGACATACACCACTGCCAGATATCTACTAGCAATTTCAAGCAACACACTTTCACGCAACACTTGTGCCCACAGTAGATTTGATGTGTTGCCAACGTTGTGATGCGATGCCCGTAAAGGTGCTCCCACATTAGCGCTGCCGAGCTGGAGTAGCAGCCCATGTGTTACGGGCTGCCCAGCGACTGCAGTTTGCAGGCAAGTACTTGCAAGTTAAATGAGATGACATAGTCAAAGCCAGCCCATGCAGAGGCCGCTTCATTAGTCCGTACGGATCACTCGATCCTGGTCGGGCAACTGTTCAGGCTCACTTCGCAAGTTTGCAAGTGAATCCCCAGGTCCCTGCGCTTATGACGTCGCTACCTCCTATCGGCGACCCCGCGTCTGGTCCAGCCTCACGAACGATGCAGCTTAGTGAACACCGAGTGTCGTGTAATCACGAAAGAAAGGAAGAAAGGAAAGACCAGATGGTCCAACATCGGATTGTAGAAACAATCCGATTTCACTCCAAACTACTCGCTAGCGGCATAGATCGCCACCTTGAACGTGGAGGCAGGCTTGGGCTCGGGACAACAAGTCCGCCCGCCACCTGAGGCCGATGACGACCAATCGACACAGCGCTGAGCCACGATTGCCCTCGCGCCCATCAGCCTGGTCACCGCAGCATCGGGCGGCGCCATCCTCCAGCGCGTGCTGCGGCGAGGAATCTTCTAGTCGCATCCTTCATGATATCTTTTGCTGAGTAAATGCTCCAGGAAAAATCTTCGCTCGTAACAACCATCTGACTGTTCGTTGATTGAACGAGTGCATCATCCATTCCGAGGTTGACATGATATCAAGGTGAAGGATCCACTCGTCGATAAGACGGCTATGTCTCGGGTACCAGCTTCTGGGCGAGCGTTTGCGGTGGATTCAGGTAGCCAAAACACGACAGGGGTCTAGTGTCTCCTCCTCCGCGTTCTGGAGCCTTCCGCATGACCTCGTCTGATTGGTCGTGCCTCCATGATTCATCGTGCTTAGGCAATGCGCATTCGGATGGTGTGAGTGAAGGCGCATGGAAATGCGCCTCAGGCTGCGCTCGCTCTCCCCTCATTCATCCAGCCGACTGGACTCCTGCTTACCACGTACATAAACCTCTCTACCCTCCATCACCTCTGCTTCGTTTCTCCTTCCTCCATCACTCCCGCATTTATCGCCTACTGCAAACTTCCATCTACCATCACCTTCACCGACACACAACACAGCGCATCGATCTACGTCAGCGACCATGCAGATCTTCGTCAAGACTCGTAAGTGCACCGGTGCCGGCACCCGCGGCGGTAAACAACATGCTGACGTCTATTTGCAGTCACGGGCAAGACCATCACCCTTGAGGTCGAGTCCTCCGACACCATCGACAATGTCAAGTCCAAGATCCAGGATAAGGAGGGCATTCCTCCTGACCAGCAGCGCCTGATCTTCGCCGGCAAGCAGCTTGAGGATGGACGTACATTGTCCGACTACAACATTCAGAAGGAGTCCACCCTTCACCTTGTCCTCCGCCTCCGTGGTGGTATGCAGATCTGTACGTCACCTTCCTTTCTCTTCAGTATGCTCGCTCGCCACTGACACTTACCAGTCGTCAAGACCCTGACCGGAAAGACCATCACCCTCGAAGTCGAGTCGTCAGACACCATTGACAACGTGAAGTCTAAGATCCAGGACAAGGAGGGCATTCCTCCCGACCAGCAGCGCCTGATTTTCGCCGGCAAGCAGCTTGAGGATGGCCGCACTCTCTCCGACTACAACATCCAGAAGGAGTCCACTCTCCATCTCGTCCTCCGCCTCCGTGGTGGTATGCAGATCTTCGTCAAGACCCTCACTGGCAAGACCATCACTCTGGAGGTCGAGTCATCCGACACCATTGACAACGTGAAGAGCAAGATCCAGGACAAGGAGGGTATTCCTCCGGATCAACAGCGTCTCATTTTCGCTGGCAAGCAACTCGAGGATGGCCGCACCCTCTCCGATTACAACATCCAGAAGGAGTCAACACTCCACTTGGTGCTCCGTCTGCGTGGTGGTATGCAAATCTTCGTCAAGACCCTGACGGGCAAGACTATCACACTGGAGGTTGAGTCATCCGACACTATCGACAACGTGAAGAGCAAGATTCAGGACAAGGAGGGTATTCCTCCTGACCAGCAACGCCTCATCTTTGCTGGCAAGCAATTGGAAGACGGTCGCACCCTTTCGGACTACAACATCCAGAAGGAATCGACCCTTCACCTGGTGTTGCGTCTGCGCGGTGGCCAGTAAGTGGCGAGCATGTTGACACGATGGCGTTCTGGGATTCAACCTGGTATGGGACTGCACAATGGTAGCAGTTTATGACCTCTTAGCATAGTTTCGCCGTCTTTAATGGACGGCGCCGAATCAGACAATAATTCCCGTCTGCACTTGAGTAATTTGTTCATTATGTGAATGTCAATCAGTAAATAAGATAGCTACATAGTATGTAAGACGAATCCGTCGCTTCCGGGTAGCTACCTACCACGTTGTTGTCTTTCGTGAAGGCGGGGCGGCGTGATATTGACTCCAGCTTGGCTCCTCCCTCCACTTCCCAAAGAACAATCCATCTTCTTTTCTCTTGCAAAGCCTCTCGCGCGGCTTCCTGCGACTTGCGCCATGGTCAGGCGCCTTTCTTCATTACATTCACGAGATCGCTTCATACCGCCGTGAACCAGTGTCGCAGCTGTCAGCTTCACACACGCGCCTATGCCTTCCTATTTCTACCACCTCAAATTTGAGCTGTATACCTCGCCCAGACCGAACGAACCTTTATCCCTCGCAGCATTAGCTGGTTCTAGCGACGATTTTTGGCTGCCGCCAGGTTCTGCCAACGTGTTCGACGAGAACTTCCCGAGTCATCCGCGATCTGACAGGCAACCGACGCAAACCATCCCCATACGCGACGACCGACCACAGCTTGCCCGGAGATCATCTGGTCCTGCGAGCTCGTCGTCTCCCGTGGATGCTGGCCTCAGCGCAGCTGGAAACAAAGTCGAGCGACCGGCCGGACGACCATCTGAACGGCACCTGTTGGAGAGAACGACAAGCTACCCTCCCCCCACCGCCGACGCAGGACTGAAACCCGAGACTGCTGTACAGGACTGGCGTTTCGGACGCGTGAGTCTCCTGACGGTCGATCTCGCCATGGCGGCGGGACCAGCGCCCGAGCTGGGCCCTACGGGCAGCGGTGCTGCGACGAAAGCAGAGCTTCTACCGGTTGTGACGAAGAACACAGAGGTGGGCTGGGGAGTCGTCCACTTCTACAGGGAGGGCGAGGAGACACCCTCGCTGAGCGCTACAGGCGCTGAGCAGGAGGCAATAGACGGGGCGCAGGAGTGCACGACCATGTGCATCCCAGCTGTGCCATTCTACATGAGTCCGGCCGATCTGGTTGTGTTCCTAGGCGAGGAGTGGACAAAGGACATTAGCCACTGCCGAATGGTCATGACGTCGCGGATGAACCGATACATGGTGCTGTTGCAGTTTCGGGATGCGGCGAGAGCGAGAGCGTGGAGGAGGGCATTTGATGGCAAGATATTTAACCGGATGGACGTGAGTGCTTCTTCGTTCTGCCGCGTGGGCGATGTATTGACAGTAGTTGGCAGCCACAAATATGCCACGCCGTATGCGTGAAGAAGATCACGTTCGAGACACCGGGACTATCGACAGCGAGTATATCCAACAGTGTCTCCTCTTCGATCTCAAGCTCTCTGCGACCCTTGCCGCCCCCCACGCCGAGTCTTGTCGAGCTGCCGACGTGTCCCGTGTGTCTAGAGCGCATGGACGAAACGAGCGGTCTGATGACGATACCCTGCTCGCACGTCTTTCACTGTACATGCCTGCAGAACTGGAGAGGGCAAGGCTGTCCTGTTTGCCGTTTCACAGGCGCAGCGCAAGACGAAGATGAGGCCACAACAAGCCCCGAGACGCAACCGTTTGGCTCCTCTGTATCAAACCTGTGTGCCGTGTGTGACAGCACGGACGACTTGTGGATATGCCTGATCTGCGGGCACGTCGGCTGTGGGCGGTACAAGGGCGCCCATGCCAAGGCGCACTGGAAGGACACTGCACACAACTTTGCTCTCGAACTGGAGACGCAGCATGTGTGGGATTACGCCGGCGACATGTGGGTGCATCGATTGATACGTGACAAGGGCGACGGCAAGGTCGTCGAACTACCCAACAGGAGTGGACCGTCCGGTCAAGAACAACACCAGCAGCTGCCGAACGAGGATGTCGTCCCACGCTCCAAGTTGGACAACATCGGGTTCGAGTATTCGCATCTCATATCGAGCCAACTGGAGTCGCAGAGGGCGTACTTTGAGGGACTCATGAACAAGGCGGTCGACAAGGCGTCCATGGCCACCGCGGCAGCGGAGAGCTCCGCGGCACAGAGCACCAAGGCGATGGAGCGACTGGGCGAGCTGGAGGCGAAGTACAGCACCCTGACGAAGCAGACCATCCCCCAGCTCGAGCGTGATCTGGAGCGCGAGAGGACGAAAGCCAACAAGAGCCAGGAGTTGGCGCGCAGCCTCGGGAAAACCGTGCAAGAAGAAAAGCAGATCAACGAGGGGTTGATGAAGCGCATCGAGCACCTGAACACGGAGAGTGAGACGACGCGCAACCAGTTGGAGGCGCTCAGGACAGAGAACGCCGAGCTGAAGGAGATGAACCGCGACCTGTCCATGTTCATCTCCGGGCAGGAGAAGCTGAAAGAGATGGAGAGTGAAGGGCATCTGGATGAGGGGGAAGTGCAGGGGGGCACGGCGAGCGTTCCTGATAAGAAGGGGAAACGAAGAGCGAAACGGTGAGGCTGCACGGCGGATGCATGGCCTGGCAGTTAACAAGGAACTGGAGATATCATTGAATCCAAGGGGACTATCACTACAACGCGGTGCATCACGACGCATACCGGATCAGCCAGCTCATTCGTCGTCGCCCTTATCCTCAGGGAACGGCTCACACTCAAACCCTGACGGATTGTGGACGTTGGCGCAGTACCACTCCGTCAAGGGTTTCTTCGTATTAGCCGTGACGACCGAAAAGTCCTCGACGATAATGTTTGTGCATCCTCCACCACCAGCCGCGCAGCGCAACGAAGCAGCGAGCGTGACGCCGTCCGCCGTGGTCCCGCTGACGTTGGAGAAGCGCAGGTCCGAAAAGGAGAACTCGCTCGAGTCGCAGTCCTTGCCCATGTCCCCCTCGTAGTTCTCACACTGCCAGATCCAAAAGGGTGCCGTGCGGGCGCCGTGCAGGACGACATCCTCGAGCACAATGTCCTGGCCGTGGCCTCGTCCGCCGCCGCCGCCGTTGGGCGGGTAGCCGTTTTGGTGGCCGGCCCAGGTCTTGAGGTAGACGGCGTAGCGGGTGTCGCGCATGGTGACGTTGCGCGCGTGGAAGGTGTGGACGTACTCCCACGCGTCATTGTACTGGCCCAGACTGCCAATGGCGATGACCTGGCCGCCGTGGAAGACGCTGTCGTAGAGGAAGACGTTGCTCGAGTTGCCCTTGAGGGCGACGTTGTCGTCGCCGCAGGTGACGTCCCAGCGGCGCAGGGTGATGTTGTCGGAGTAGATGGTGTCGATGCCGTCGGTGTTGAGCGTGGAGTGGGAGCTGTTGCTGGTGTTGTTGACGTAGATGGTGTCGAAGAGGAGGTCGTGGGACCAGGTGGTGGCCATGGTCCACATCTGGGCCTGGACGAAGCGGAGGTTGGTGATGACGGAGGCATGGAGGTGGCGCCAGTTGATCATCATGGGCCGGTGGGGGAGGTTGCCGCGTCCCTTGGCCCAGTCGTACCAGACCTGGCCGTTGCCGTTGAGTTCGCCGGTGCCGTGGCCGTCGAGGCGGACGTGGCGGCCGCCAAAGTACCAGACGGTGCTCTGGTTCTGGAAGCCGACGGGCATGGAGACGGAGAGCCAGTAGTCAATGTCGGTGGTCCAGAGGAGGCGGCCATAGAGCTCAATGTGGACGTTGTCCATGGACGTGGTGGTGATGTTGGAGGCCATGGTGTACTGGGCGCCGGGGAGCACGACGAGGGCGTTGGTGCGGCAGTCATGGTTGAGAGCGGAGGCGATGGTCTTTGCGTCGTCGTCGTCGCCGTCCTGGCCGGGTAGGATGTGGCAGAGTGTGCGGTTCTGCGAGGCGGCGAGGTCTTCCCAGTGAGACAGAGGGGGGATGTCCTCTGGAGGGTGCGGGTGGTGTGGGAGCAAGGAGAGCTGGGAGTTGACGATTGACGCTGCCGCCAGGGGCAGGACGAAGAAGAGAGACAACATGCTGAAGGTTGTCGTATACTCTTGTTTGTCGTATGCTGGGGTAACTGAGGCGGGGCCTGTATAATATATGCCAGTTCGCAGACTTGCTTGCTTCCTGGGCAGTATGGCGATGCTGATCGACATGAGACGGAGCTTTATTCAGAGTCGTACCAGCCAGTCCAACTAAGCGTCAGATGATCTGAAAGGTGTCGGTCACAAAGGTGATCCGCGTCGTGGATGCTGGAACACCGCAACCCTTGGTCTGGCTGCTTGCTTGGGCCCTGTGCTTGATGCTTGCTTCCCTATGCGGGGAGACGATGGTGAGCAGTGCGGTTGTCGAGCCCGATTGGGGCAAGGCGATGATGATGGTGGGATGCTGGGTCGACGCGTGATGGTTCCCGAGGTGACATTGATGATGGCTGTTGGTCGTATCGAGCGGCTGGCTCGTGCCGGTTATTACTGTGGACGAGTGGCCCTTTGATTCATACAACGGTTGAGACGGGTGTGCCCATGTTGCTTTGTAGCATTGGGTATACAGAAGTCTGTACAGGTGACTGGCGGTTTGCCGGCACAAAGACAACATGAAGACTGACGGTTCAATGTTGTAATAGAAACTGGGCTTTGCTGATGAAAGTGAAAGTGTGACATTCAAGTTGGAGGCACGGGTGACTGCTTGGGTTGCCCCTACGAAGAAAGCAGCTACAAATGGTCTGATTTGAGGCTGTCTATGTTATAAAATAGTCCGCAAAGACTCGCTGTGCGTGCCTGCGTTTCGAGCAAGGCCTCGCCAAACTTGCGCAGATCGACGCAGCACGTCCATCGATGAGTCTGTCGCGTGATGCTCAGGTCGAGCTGGGGAGACGTACCATGGCGACGACTCACTCGTTAATGTCGTGAAAGCACGCCTAATTACGAAAATCGATAGGGGGACCGTTGTTGTTAGGTGCTTCGAGGTAGCAGGCCGACCAAGGATCCACGACGCCGGGATCTTCGTCCGGGACGGATCATGGCGTCCACTTCTTCCCCAGTGCTGACGGCCCCACTGGCGGAGCTGTCAATGCTCTGCTTGTCGGCCGCTCAGGAGTCAGGGAGTGGGAGATGGTCAAATGGATCAATGATGAGGAGTTTCCAGTTGATTCAACGCGAAGTCGCGACGATAGGCGACGGGACAGCCGACGCAGGGGCGACATAATAGGCCGCCAAGCAGTGAGCACCGACCATCTGCTCTTCTTTCTCTCGAGTCTCGATGGAGCAGCAAGGATCAGCCAAGTTTTTGAATTACTACGTATTTATTTGCCTGCTGCAGCCCTCTTGATTTGCATGTGATCGGCGCTGAGCCAGAAAGTTCTGTCTGCATAGACTTTTGGGGGAGGACTGCAGCTTCACCTCACTCACTCCCGTTATCAACAAATTGAAGCAGCTACCTACCTTGTTTATCCTTCGTTCCAATTCAACAAGGTTTCGCAGCTCCAGCCGTCATCCGAGCAGATCAGCCCAGCCCAGCCCAGCACAGCCGCCCTCTACTAGTAGCACCACGTACCAAGGGAGTCTTTCCCCAATAAATCCACCAGCCCGTCCGACCAACCCGACGCACCCTGCCCAACCATCAACATCCACGCGCCCCTCGCTGGGCCTCGCGACCACGACGCCTTCCCATCGCATCGCATCGCATCGCATCGCATCGCATCGCATCGCATCGCACCGAACGTCCCCCCGCGAATTCGAAGATGGAGTCTCAGCCTGAGCAGCAGCCAGCGCAGGCGGACGCACACGACAAAGGCGCGCTGGCGACTAGTACTACCCCGCACAATAATGACAACACCGCGAACAGCAAGGCCACGCCCAAGACCAAGCCAAAGCCCAAGAAGCCCGAAAAGGAGCTCTATCCCATGGTCAACTGGAAGTACGACCTCTTCCTCTACATCATCGGCAACCTCGTCGACACCTTCTTCCGCGAGGTCGTCCCCCGCGGCTCCTGGCGCGTGCCCCAGTCCGGCCCCGTCCTCTTCGTCGCCGCCCCCCACGCCAACCAGTTCGTCGACGCCCTCCTGCTCCAGCGTGTCCTGCGCCAGGAGGCCAACCGCCGCGTTTCCCTCCTCATCGCCCAAAAGTCCGTCCATGGCTTCATCGGCTGGGGCTCGCGCCAGGTCGGTGCCGTCCCTGTCGGGCGCGCCCAGGACGCCGCCAAGCCCGCCACCGGCCGCATCTACCTCCCCGACCCCATCAACGACCCGACCCTCGTCCGCGGCGTCGGCACCAAGTTTGGCCAGGGCGAGGGCGAGGTCCAGGGCATGCTCTTCCTGCCCTCGGGCAAGAAGACGACGGGCGCCAACGTCGACATTGCTCAGATCCTCAGCCCCGAGGAGGTCCGCATCAAGCGGCCCTTTAAGGGCAAGCTGGCCATGGAGCAGCTGACCGGCCGCGACGACATTGACGAGGACGGCAACTTTACCGACAAGCACCGCAAGGGCTGCGCCGACGGCTTCCAAGGCACAAAGTTCAAGCTGGCCCCGCACACGGACCAGACAAAGGTCTACGAGGCCGTCTTTGCGCGCCTCCGCAGCGGCGGCTGCGTGGGCATCTTCCCCGAAGGCGGCAGCCACGATCGCACCGAGCTGCTGCCCCTCAAGGCCGGCGTCGCCATCATGGCCCTCGGCACCCTCGCCGAGTCCCCCGACTGCGGCCTCAAGATTGTGCCCGTCGGCATGAACTACTTTCACGCCCACAAGTTCCGCTCGCGCGCCGTCATTGAGTTTGGCACCCCCGTCGAGATCCCCAAGTACGTCGTCGACCAGTACCGCAACAACAACCGCCGCGAGGCCATTGGCCAGGTCCTCGACACCGTCTACCAGGCCCTGAACTCGGTCACCGTCTCGGCGCCCGACTACGACACGCTCATGATGATCCAGGCCGCGCGCCGCCTCTACAACCCGACGGGCAAGAAGCTGCCCCTGCCCGTCGTCATCGAGATGAACAGGCGCCTCTGCAAGGGCTACGAAAAATACAAGGACGACGCCCGCATCGCCAAGCTCTCCAAGGACGTCAAGACCTATAACCAGCAGCTACGCTACCTCAACCTCAAGGACCACCAGGTCCAGTACGCCCGCATGTCCATCTTCAAGGTCATCTTCCTCACCATCTACCGCTCCATCAAGCTGCTGCTCCTCTTCCTCGCCACCGTCCCCGGCCTCACGCTCTTCGCGCCCGTCTTCATCGCCACCAAGATCATCAGCCGCCAAAAGGCCAAGGCCGCCCTGGCCGGATCCACCGTCAAGATCCAGGGCCGCGATGTCATGGCCACGTGGAAGATCCTCGTCGCCCTCGGCTTCGCCCCCACGCTCTACCACTTCTACTCCATCCTCATCGTCGCCAAGGTCTGGCACGACCGCCTCTGGGGTTACGTCCCGCCCTGGGTGCCCCTCTGGCTCGTCTACTGCCTCGTCTGGCCCGCCATGGTCGGCATCACCTTTGCCGCCCTGCGCTTCGGCGAGGTCGGCATGGACATTTTCAAGTCGCTGCGGCCCCTCGTCCTCTGTCTCTCACCCATGTCCGGCTACAACATTCACCGCCTACGGAATCGCCGCGCCGAGCTGAGCTCCGAGGTCACGGAGCTGATCAACACTCTCGGCCCGGAGATGTTCCCCGACTTTGACAAGACGCGCCTCGTGCCCGGTCCGCTCAAGGTGGAGGAAGGCGGCGCACCGGCGAGCAGCAGCGGTCACCGCCGGCAGGACAGCGACCAGTCCAGCCAGGGCGGCTTCGAGATCGAGACACCGCCCGCACTGTCGCGACGCGCCACCACACAATCCAGCCGCCAACTGCCCCGGCACGACTCGTTCAGCAACATTGGCCACGTGGGCATCTTCTCCACGCGGCCGCCGTCGCGGTCCCGCAGTCGCTCGCGCTCCAGCAGCAGCGGGGGCGGCTTTGGCTCGAGTGGCTTCCCCATTATGGGCTTTACGAGTCTAGATTCCAAGGAGGGCTTTGACGAGGCGAGTCGCAAGATTCGCGCGGCCATGAAGGACAGGCGGCGGCGGTCCGACAGGGTCCGAAAGATGGAAACGGGGCCTGAGGATGACGACGAGGACGAGGACAGTGAGGAGGAGGGCTACGATGAGGCACGCAAAAAGAACATGTAATTGAACGTGAGCTAGTACGGGACGATATGGAGTCATAATGAATATGTTAGTTGCTTCCCTCTAATTGCAGGGTAGGCTGTTGCTGAGTGTAAGGATGCATACGTACCTTAGGTACAACGCCAGATTGCTGCTCGACTGACGTAGTGCCCGCGCAGAGCCGCAGATGCATGTGGGCGCGCATACGGTCCCGAGAATGAAGTCGTGACCGATGAGCGACACCCGAGGGAATGCGCTGCATCTGCAGGAAGGAATCTCCTCCAGATACTAGGCCTGCGATCCTGGCGATTGAGAAGCAGGGTCGCGGCGCAGAGAAGGGACCCCCTGGAAGAATGGCTGCAAGAAGAGTCGAGAGGCTTGCATGCGACGAAGATGGTCCGGCAGGGTTGCATTGTCGAGATGGCGATCTGGGCGAGGTGACGTCTGGAAGGATTCGGGCGACGGATGTCGGCGCCTCCGTTTCAGAATACGCGACGCAGCGTGATGAACATGTCCAGCAATGTCTTGCAGAGCGTTCGAAAGGAAGAGTCCATCATGTGTGGATCAGGTGGTGATCCTGCGGTCGCTCGGACGTTGTGGCCACATGTGAAGTCATCGTCGCTGCGTTGGGGACGGATTGGCCCTTTGGTGATGGACGTGAAGGCGCGATATTCAGCAGGGAGAACAAGAGCAAAGTGGTGCGAGTTCATGAATCGCAACGTCTTTCTCATTATTCTGAGACGCTTACGGATACGTTGAGTGGAAGACTTGGCCCAGCTGGACCCCTGTCCGGCAATCGGTTCGTGTAAGCGCAAGTGCCGGCGGCGCAGCTGGCTTGGACAGATCAACGTCAATGCCAAGGCAGGCCAAGCTTGCTGGGCATAATGTACGAGGCTGTTTGATACTCCGGAAACGGTCATCTAATGTACACACAAATCAAGTTGTGGCCAAGCCTCGAGTGGTAAGTGTCTAAAACAGTCGCTCGAATTCATCAAATCTATCTATAGCAAGTACGATAGCAAGCAGTACAAGCAAAAGCAAATGGGTCGTAGCAACGACCACGGTATCATTGATCCCTTGCCCCGTCAATTCCATCTCCAGTTTGTTCAATCCAGTCCATTCAATTCATGAGTTCGATCTGAGCCCTGAGCCCTGGGCAAAGTAGAGAAATAGACGCCAGGCCTTTGTCTATCATTCCACACTCCGCACTCATGCGTGGTAGGTGTGGTTCTTGGGACCCCAGTGGTGACCACCGACGATGCCGTTGTGGTACGGCTTGTCCTTCTGGTCCCGGTGGCCCTCGGGCGTAAAGGCACGCTTGTCGACGACGACGGTGGGCTTCTCGTGGTGAGGCCTGTCCGTCTCGTTGTGCCTGCCGAAGCCACGGGCTGTGAGGTTGCCGGGGCCGTGGTAGGGGTAGCCGTGGTGTGGGCGGACCTCGGGGGCCTCGACGGCTGTTGAAGATGTGTTAGCCAAGGTACTGGGATGAAAAGCATAGTAGAGACATACCACGAGGCGCTGTGTAGTCGGCCATCTTGAAGGGGATGGCGGAGGCGGAAGCCGCCAGGGCGATGACAAAGCCGGTGATCTTCATGGTGATTGATGTGTGAAAATGGCCGAGAAAGAACTCGTTGTTGTGAAAGAGAGCTGAACGTCGTGGCCGGCACGGACAAGAGATGATACAGTGGAGTAGTCGAATCGAAGAAGTGGTCTGAGAAGAGTCAAGACGACCAGAGATGGGTCCGGAGGGAAGTCTTGGCTTTATGGATGAGTTGAATCGACAGAGGACCGTCCGTGTGTGTGCCTGGACAGCCACTTGAGAATGATTCAACGAGACTGGACCTTGCTTCCGGTTTGCCTGCCGGGGGGTGTGAGTGGAGGATGATGGAACGGTGCACTCCCGGGGTTGGGCCAGGCTGAGCGAGTGTGTCTGTAGCGTGTAGATAGATAGATAGATAAACAGATCGTCCGGCGGGAGGACTCCTTCAGGTGTGGTGCGGAACAGGCGATACCGAGAGCTGTGCTGGGAGGAGGCGAGGCAATATCCAAGATATGGGCTGGTCTGTGTGATGTTGATTTGGGAAGTCTTTGCTTGTGTTGCAGAGTAATGGTGAACAGAGGCAATCAGGACGAAGACAATGAAACTTATAGGCAGTCAGCGCAGACAAGAAAAGACATGGCTGGAGCAAAGCAGATGACGATCACTTCACACTTGCCCAGTGATCCGTCTTGATCGAATCGTCACAATGCGAGCACGAAACAACGAGGTTGACATGGCCCTCTCCAAGGGGCCCTTTGCAGTAGCGCCAGGAGATGATGGAACCTGTCGATGCCACGATGGATGGCGGTGGTGGTGGTGCCCACACCATCCTTGTCCGGCACTTTGGGTACTAACCCAACGTTCCTGTACGTCCACGGACGGACAGCCTCCTCAGTTCAGTGAGTCCTGATGGAGAAGTGCCTGATGATCTTGGTCTGGGAGCCTCCAAGCCTCCCTCCCTCCCACAGGTGGCTTCACGCTGTTGTTTGACACGTGGCGCCCGCCAGCCTGCTTGCGCGTCGTCTGTATCCAGCGCTATATTGATAGTGCGGGCTGGCGTTGCGATTCACGCGGCTCCAAAAAGTCTCTGGGAGCAAAATATCTCACTCTACGTCGTCTCGACGTTGCCTGGTTGCCTCCCATGTCCAGTGAGTGCACCGCCAGACGGACGATTGCTCCCTCTGACACGGAAGCGCAAGGGCCGACCGCTACAGATTAACAAGCGTAGGGGGATCCATGTCATGTCCATGTCCATGTCCCTGAGCGCAGATCTTCCCTCAGGTCGCCCACGGTTACGACAGCAGCCTGCAGGCTTTCCAGAAAGTCCCAAAGGGGGCTAGACGTCAAAGCCACAAAGGTGGCCAGCAGCCGCCTTGGCAGGGGATCAAAAAAAAACTTGGCTTGCAGGGTCCACCCGCGCTAGCACGATCGTCGCCCACGGACGTGACGGTTGGCCCTGAGGCGTTCGAACAGTCGTCCGTTACAGTTCTCTACGGTAAGGTATGATGTGCAGAATCCAGTCTGTCCCCTCCGTCTGTGGCTGGAGTTCTGGATCCAGGCACCGCGTCGTCGTCACTGGCGCGGATCACTGCCTCGATGTCCGTCTTTTCTGACTGTCCAGCCACCTTTGACCGGCCTGCGGAACGAAGAGCGACTCGATGTTGTGCACGCCGTTTTGAACATCGTCTCCGTTCAAAATGGAGGCTGGGCGAGCAGGATGGGGGTCACGTTGACCTCGATGAAGTCATGCCATTGACTCGACTGCCTGGAAGCTGGAAATGGCCCGAGGTGTCCGGACGCGACATGGCCGTGCGACAGTGGTAGTAGGTCCAGTGCGTTATCGTCGTCGTCGTGCAACAACTTGTCCTCTTCCAGAAGGTGCCGTCTGTCATCGTGGAGATGGACGCAGCGTCCACTGTCCAGTCTGGAGGTTGGAGCCTGGAGCCCCAGCGTTAGATCTTGCCAAGCTGCCACGCCCACATTGGCAAAAGCTTGTCCAAGATCCAATCTGCGCCGTCGTGGAATGTCAATTGTCAAATGATCTCACATCCGGATGTTTGCCATTGACGAGTGGCCATTGTGTCAATGGTTGTCGCACGTTGCGTCGCTCACTGCTCTCTGGCCCATCGTCCCTTGGCCCATCACACATTCATCCTTAATTAATTAATCCTTCCCTCTTTGGTGCGAGCTACGAGACCTCACCGTCAACTGCCGGACAGACTGACAGACCCCTGTCGAATAACATCCCTGTTCCGCCGCCATCGGTCATACCAAGTGCGCCGCACCCAATGAGTTCGACGACGGACCGTGGTTCCCGTTCATTAGTCTAAGCTTGATAATAAAGTAGCACATCTCGGCGGCACTCGAATGTTTCCCATCCACGAGGTTGTGACACGGGGTCGACGTGTGCACGCGAAACAATGAGTCTCACCCAATGAGGAATGTGTCTCTCATTCAAGAAGCGCCAAGGGGAAGTCTCACAAGTAGTTTCTTTATTCTATCGTTTCACCTCCAGAAGAACGACCATCCAGTGTCTTTCATGAAACACAAAAAGAGCACAGACGTCTTCGCTGCTGTGAAGTGTCTGCAAGCTCGCTAACTCTTCTCGTCGTCCACTCCATCGCACAGTCCAGACGCTGATCCCTTCGGCCACCTTTCAGCTTCACATTTGGGAAGCGTTGCTTCTTCTTCTTCGTCTCCGCGCTCCCATCAGCAATTACCCCTGAAGACGACTTGCTGCTTGCACGCTCTGGCCGACCGACATACTCGGTCAAGGCCGTCGGCGAGACAGCTGTAGTCTGTACAAGAAGGGCACACTGCGCACTGCATGCTTGAGCCAACCACTACCCCAGGGGACATGTATCACGGGCCGCGGGAGACAGGCTGAAGACACCGAATGGCTGATTTATCCCCAACGTCGCGGCACTCGGTGACCATGGCGCCGTCAAGCCTATCAATCGACACTCTCACAGGCTGATTCACACAACTGCCGACCAGGAGTACCGCTTGACGACCAGGAGTACAGCTTGAAGACCAGGCTGCTCTATTTGTACGAGTTTCCGCTCGCCTTGCCATGCTGATCTGTCATGTTCATCTATTCTGATAAAGACACCTTCTTGAAGGGTCACATCGCTGCCCTCCTCACAATGGCCCGTCCACGAGGGGATCCTCTGTGGGCTCAATGTATTCATCCCCAAAAGTCCCGTTCCCCCTGTGGTACAGGAGTCGCCTGTGAGGATTCTCTCTTCCTCACTCGGTCTCCTGTGCCCATCCTTCATTTCGCCCAAATCGCAAAGGAGCAGACAGTCCGGCCGTCACCAGCTCATCACACCTCGCGCGCGGTCAAACCCAGCACGCAGCTGCTTCTCCGGCTTGACCACCTTGCCCTGGAGCACCGTATACCGGATGAGATTCTCGCAGTCCTCTGGTCGCACGCGCGCCAACCATATCCCCTGCGCGGCACCACCATCATGCCCCTCTGCTTTTCCGTTCCCATTCTCATGCCCGTTCGAGGACGCGCCCTCGGGTGCTGCGTCTTGTCCAAACGCGTTTCTCCGTCGGTAGATCATCACATTCGCCGAGTACTTGTGCCCGCCGACGTGATTGATAAAGTATATCCCCACACCGCCCGGTCTTTCATCATGCATATCCCTCTGCAGACCCAGCGGTCGCAGATGCCGCTCCAGTTCCTTCTTTAGCAGCGGCGCGCTCTGTCCGCAGCGTGCGTCGCGCGTCCGGTGGCTGCACATGAGGATGACCGCGCTGTGTGGACAGTTCCGCGGGATCATGCCCTCGACGGCCTGTGGTGTGAACGGTGTGTCGAGCGGCGACTCGGTCGTCGGCGCATGCGATATGATGGAATCTATTAACGTGGGCACGTTTCTCGGGAGGACGTTGTCGACATATGTGAAGGCAGGGAGGAGTAGGATCGTCGTCGGTTCCGAGTAGTCGCTCGTGTCGTGGGGCGTGGGCATGTTGGACGCTGACAGCTTCAATGTCTGTTCTCTCAACGTCAGCTTCACCACAGACCTAGCAGCAAAGAGCCAAACAACGCACCCCGTTACTCGGCACGTCCGCCTTGGCCACCGCCTGCATCACACTGCCCTCCTCGTCGGCGACGTCCCGCACCCAGTCCGTCTTGCCCGTCGCGACAAGCATGTGTGTGCTCCACGCCTTGACCTGCCCGTACAGGTCATCCTCCTCGTCAATGTCGAACTTGCGCGGATACCGAATCGTGCACGAGCGGCAGTCGTGCAGACACTCCTCGCCATCAACGGCGGGATCGACTTTGGGGAAGAGCGCCGCAGCTTGGGCGTCGTTGGTGCTGGCGCCTTTGCCGAGGACCCATGACGATAACGACTTGAACGTGCCGGCCATTCTGTATCCGAGCGGTCGGGGCCGTAGCGGGATGGAGGTGAAGGAGGAAGAAGGAGCAGAGAATGGTGTTGAAGAAGAAGAAGAAGCCGACATGGTGGGACGGACGCTGAGAAATTACGGAGGGGGTCGAGCGACAAATGACGCGAATCGCGCGTGGCGCCGCCGCCAAGTCCGAACCGGACGTACGATTGATTGACTGACTGATACTTGCCGGTGGAGGCACCGGGATTGATTGATAAGATAACCAGTGCGTCGGCCACGAGGTGGGAGAACGGCTGCAGCGTCGCGTGTGGGAGACAAAAGCAGTCACTGGATGTTTGCAATCTATTGCAGAACAATAAGACCGAGATGAGGAGCGGCCTGGGCCTTTTGTGCGTGCCTCTCGGGGTCTACACGTTGGGGAGGCATCCCAGCTCCTGGTGCGTATCTCCGAGCTGGCAGGAGATCGCGCCGCGAAATCCCCGGGCGGCTTATTCCACAGCTTGCGTGGACATCTTACGTGCATTCGCTTGCATGGACAGAGCACTGCCTTCATCAAAGAATTGAAGTCCAGTAATAATAACCGCTATGATTCAAGCTTGTTGTTGCTGATATTTGCGCTACTATCCCAAGTTACCCAGTAGCAACGGTAATTCGCCAATTGCCTAATCCAACCCATTCAACAATCAATCCCGCGCGTGCTCTCATGGGACTAGTCTAAATGTCCGCTCCCGCAAATGCGCCGTATTCTCATAACGCCATGCCCATGTCTAATACAGTTGCCCCATCAATTGTCCCAAATGCTGTCCAAAATCGTAAAAGATGATCCGTGGTATCCAAAGTGTGTGGCCCATGTGCCATCCATCCTCCTGATTATCGTTTTTCGTCGTCGCCGTGTACAATGCATATGATATAGTATGCGGAATGAGAAGAGGAAATGAGTCCAAGTAGGCATGGACTATGCCCCTTCCGAACTACTACTGCCGCTTGAAGCCGACGTGACGCTCATCGATTTGCGGACGCGATGCACCAGTGTCCAGATACCGAAGCTGACGAGCGCGAGCACAATGAAGAGCACAATGATGATGATGGCGATGGTATCGTTCTTCTTGACCATGATGGCGGTTGTGGGGTTTGCGCGGGGGGGGGGGGGGGGTTCGGAAAGATGTCGGGTTGGCTTGGAATGAGAGAGTGCCGGACCAAGTCGATAGGCGTGTCTCGTCTCGGTTCCGTAGCGATTGGGCGTTGTGCTTGACTGAAGAACTGGAGTTGAGCTCAAGCTTGAAGCACTGGCAGTGTGTGTGGTGGGGTCGTGTTGTGATGATGGTTGTAGATCTTTGTTCTCGAAAAACGTGCAAGTCTCGTTCAAGTTTTTAGCAGCGACTGAACTCAAACGTGAAGATATCGGCAAGAAGATACAAGAAGGACTGGAATGTGCAAAGCGATGGCTGGCGCATTATATTGCTGGTTGCCCCGCCACCGGCTTTTTACATGCAAAAGCTGGCAGCAGTGCTAAAATCGCAAGGCTGGGCCATAGCGGGGCTTCCCGTCCGTAATGCAGGGGCCGCACGAGCTTCTCATTGGCCAGCCATCGCTCCCTGAATCTGGAGCTTGGGGTTGGGCGCCGAAATCTCATTTGGCTGACGACTGGTCAACCTTTTGAAACGTGTGGCTGGTAATGAGTGAGTCGATGCTCCCACCGAGAGTCGAGCTGTGATGATGGCGCATTGCCCTGTAAGATACAGAAAAAGAAGAAGAAGCCGTTCATTCACATATACAATCTTATACATTCGAGACAGCGGTGCCGTACCAAGCACGTCCAATTGTACAAAAACTGCCACGAACCAGATAATTCAGGCTCGCAAGCCTTGGTCCCAGGCAATAAAACGAACAGCAGCGCACCCTTCCCTAGCTCTCATCCTCGGCCTGCGTCAACGTTTGCACCTTCTCCTCCGCCTCATTCTTCATAGTGGTCACAATCTTCACGTGGCGCTCGTAGAAACGCAACATCTGCGCGGCTTTGTCAGTCATTGTACCAGCTTCTCTCCGAGGGACCAGTGCTCACCTTCTGTGGGCATCGTTTGTAGACAACACTGGGTGGATGCTTCGTCTTTGCGCCATTCTGCCAATTTAAAAAGATGGTAAGAGTGCCGTTGCCATCTTCGTCGGCCGCGTCGATGCTAACAACCTCGTCTTCCCATGACCCTGCTGGCGGGACGAACGACTTGGGCTTCGACGCCGGCGCGTCCTCCTCGTCGGGATGGGGCTCGCGCTTTGAGCGCTTCGATGTGCTGGGGCCGGCGGATTGTCTCCCGCGCTTCTTCCCCTTGGTGGCTTTGGCGTGCTGCTCAAGGATGGCATCGCGACCGCCTACTTTGGCAAAGTACTCCTTGAGGACCTCACTTGCGTCTTCCCTGTCATTAAATCAGCTGGCGCCCCCATGTGCACACGTGCAAGGCGCTTACTCCAGGTTCTCTTCGGGTTCCCACGTCATGTCCGCCTTCTTCTCGTAGCCTTCCCACTTTACCTGGAATCGGAGGATGCCCTGCTCCAGTCAGCCACCAATTCGCCGTGTCCTCCGGAACCGTCGTACCTCTTCATCAACCATGTGCTTTTTGATCGCCTCGACGACAAATCTGTCCAACCAGGTTAGCGTCCGGCCACTGCGAGGTGATCCTAGGACCCTTACACATTCTCCTCCTCCTCCTCCTCCTCGCCGTCCTCATCCTCGTTGTCTTCCTCTCCTTCTGAGCCAGGCAAATCTTCGTCGTCAATTACTGCGTCCGGGCCGCCGACAATTTTGGGGCCTGATGAGCCATTCGCGGGAGCTGGGTAGGTCGGGATCGCAGCGACGCCCGCGTCGGACTCTGAGTCGCTTAAAGCTGCGACAGAAACATGATTAGCCGTCGCGCCCTTGCGAAAAGCAGTAGTGCCTGGTCTGGAGCGTCTTTTGGGTGCCATGGTGAAGAGAGTCTACAACAAGCGTTGCGCAATGATAGGTGGACGCGTTTGCGCGGGAGCGGCGCGAAGACTTTGTGGGGGTACAGAGGAGCGTCGCAGAAGGTCAGAGAAGCAGTAAAGTGTCGATGGACATACCTGGAGGCATTGTGGGCTAGATGCGACGAATCGTATATACGTCAATGGGACGAAAACAAGTCGCAAGTGACTGCTGGTGTGTTGTCAAGCTCGCAGCGGGTCGCGCCAGACGTCAGTCCAGGTCGCGATGCGCGTGGGCCTGTCTCCGGGTCATGTGAAGGCTCTCTGTCTAGTGCGGTCGAGCTCATCTGCTATCTTCAACAAACTACATTACCTTTACGTGCCACATTTTACCGTGCTCTCCGATGGCAAACAATCTCATAGCCTGGCTTACTGAGATTTTGACATGTCATGCAATATATCGGAAGGTTGCGAATGTGCCCAGCACGCAGACAAGTTCTCCAGTCCCTCTTGTACGCAGGCTGTGCTCATAGAGCTCGAGGCCCAGGGGCACGCCATCTCTTCTCAGCACACTTTGGCCCTGTATTGGGACTTGCGGAAGCACTCCTTGATCAAGCAAACGACGGGTTCCGGTATTCGTTAGATCATCACAGCCCAGCGTACCTGTTGGGCGAACCGCCAATCAGGAGTCGCACCTGTCCAACCGCACCGCTGCGAGAGGAAAGGGGTCATCAGCTAGATAAGCCTTGATGTGCTGCAAATCATGCACTTGGCCATTGGCGCATATGGGAGGAAATGGCTCAACGTCTTGGCATTGGCTCGTGTCAACGGGTCGCAAGCGTACCAGCCGGCATGTCGTGTGTTGACGTGCAGCTCGGACAATGAGCCCATTGAAAGTGTGGTTGGTCAATGGCAGCTGTGCGGCAGCGACAGGGCGCACGGCACGCCATACGAGCGTCCTGCGAAGTCATCCTTTGAACTATCCTTTGAACTAATATTGCCCGAAATTTTGGACACCAATTGCAAAGCTCTCAGGGGCACTTCTCAATTTTAAGGTTTGTCAGGCCTGTTGGAATGCCAGTGCAGCCAATCGAAATGTCGCCCAAGGAGACAACCGATCCATGAGGCGCAGGATCAGGGGTTCCGCGTCCTTTTGCTTCCATCGGCTTGACGGAGTACTTTGCTTGCAATGTGTCTCCTGCATGCGGCTGCACTCGATCCTTGCTTTGTTCATTCACCTGGCCTGCTTCGTTGTCTTGTTGCCGGAATGGCAAACTGGACACTAATTACTGCTCAGTCACGTCCGCGTCTGATGATACAAGTAGACAGTGCATCCGAGCAGGGACCCCTACGCCTGACGGTGATCTCCCGACACGTCGAACCCCTGAGCTCAACGAAGGACGTTTGAACGACCTTTTGTCAACTCAAGCCCTTTACGCAGCTTTGCTATGTAGACGGAATGAGCTGTCAACAAGTGTGCAAGACCGTCGCCTGTCTAATTAGCGCATTGACTAAAGTATGACAGGTGCCACAGCATGTTGCTGGCAAGCAAGTTACCTAAATTAGTAGCTCACTCCAGGTCGTGTGAGGATCAACATTCGGGTCAAAGCCCAGAGAGTGAAGTTGAATTGAATACCCGCTGACTTGCGTCTAATTAGATGTGTATCGCCCATCAAGTTCATTTCCGTGGCTGTCATTCAAGGCAAGAACGAAACATGCATACGACAGCGGCAGAGAGATTCCACTCTCCGTCGTTGTCAGCCCGAATCGATTCGCTCCAAGTGAGACAAGATGACCCAAAAAGGGGTGCGTATGTACCCTTCCTCATAACAACGTGCAGCTGAACATGAAAGGGCGAGACGCCAAAAAGATTGGCTCTCGGACAGACATGGAGCAAAGGTCCTGCATCTCGAGAATGAAAATGCGCGGCGTGCCATGCTGTCAAGGACTCAAGAGTCAACGCATGGTCCTGGAGCCCTGCAGGGCCAACACAGCGCTAGGACGGCGGGCGGCTCGGAGGCGCCATTCCCCGTTAAGGCGCTAGCGGAAGCTCTCTGTGAGCTGCATCGCACGAGGGTGACATCTGGCAGTTTAGGGGTTTGCGTCCAAGGTGCCTTTGAGGCATAGTAGAGTTCCCACCTTTGACGACCCGGCCATCAACCGCGTCATCGCATCTTCCATGTCAGGGGCTGCCAAAAGAAGCCTACCCTGTACTGAATGAGCTTGACGGGGAATGGGGGGAATTGGGGGCCTAGCAGTGGGACCCGAGGCGGGGAGCGAAGCGCATCCCAAGCTTGCCATTGGCGCAGAGCGTGCGTCCCACCCCTGAATGAGAATCAACCCTTTCGAGCCGACCTTTGCCCTCCGGCCTCCGCTGATCAGGATCCATCAGGCCTTGACGAAAAAGACAAGAACCGCCAATTCATGACCAGGGGGCTCCGTAAAAATTCCACGAACCTCCAGTCCTCTTTCTTTTGATCAAACTCTCCTTTCGTGTCTTCGTTTCGACCTCACCACTCCTTCTCTTCTTCCAGTCTCTTCTGTCATCCGCCACTTCTCCACGGGCTTTCACTGCAAATCAAGGAAGGAAAGCTACCCTCCCGCCGGTGTTGGAGCACCTCCAGTCCCTGACCTGCTCTTCGTGCCGTTCAATGTCTGGACCTCCCACCTGAAGCGCGAGGCCCCCTATTGCTTGCTCACTGCAGCTCTCGAAGACCCCAATCGGTAACCTTTCGAACCACGGGCCTTTCTACACTCGTTTGCCCAACACAGCCGGCCCCGTCATCTCGCCTCCTCGACTCTCTCTCAAGCCCCCCAATCCCTTAAGATCGGCACCTATCCCATTCAACAACCCCTTCGCGTGCATCGACGATCCGGCCCCTACTTCTCCACCCCACGAACTGCGCTTCCGTCACTTCTGTCCCGCATCCGAGCCGCCCTACCAACGTCATGGACGATTCAGAGCTCCAAGATGAAAAGACACCCAAGTATAGCGCCCCCAAAGACAAGAACTGTCCCTTTTGCGGCCAGGCATTCACGTCCTCCTCGCTTGGCCGTCATCTAGACCTGTATATCAAGGAAAAGAACCCGAAGCCTCAGGATGGCATCCACGATGTCGACGAGATTAGGAAGATGCGCGGTGGCATCACCCGTCGCCAGCCGCGAGGCTCGCTTGGCGCACGCGGTGTCTCTACCCCTACCGATACGCCAAGAGGCGGGTCCCGAAAACAGAGCATGGTGCAAGACAGAGATGGCTATCGCGGAGTGCCTAGAGATGGACAGTATGCGGTTGACAACTCCATGAAGGGATTCTCGCTGTCTGCACCGAGATGGGAGCTGACCGGAGTCATGAACGACATTGGCGATGCGACCCCTGATGTTTCTGGCAAGCGGCCAATCATGCAACGCACTGCCAGCCGGCAGTTTGCGCAGAAAGCCCAGCTTGACGTGAAACATAAGCTGGCCGACGCCATGGACACAGCCAGAGCTGCTGAGCTCGCTCTTCGCGAGCTTCTCAGCTCGTGGCGCGCGGCCAAGTACGCTCAACCCACGTCCCGAATCATCCTTTCGCTAACAAAGTGGGCAGACAGCAGATCGATGCCGCCTCCATGCCGTTCGACTTTGACCCCCTATCGCTCGACTTCCCTGCTCTGACGCTCCAATGCCTGCAACCGCCGCCGACCCTCTTCTCCTCCACTCAGCATCCCACATCCACCTCCTGGTCAGTCCAATGTCCGGGTAGACGCGAGTACGACGCACTCCGTTCCTACTTTCAAGAAGAATTCAGGCAATGGAAAATCACATGTGCCTCGGCCACCACCGAAGTAGTCGACGAACTCACATACCCTCCTCCACAAAACAACGTTTTCCGCGATAAGCGCGAGCAAGTACGTCGGGCCGAGATGTCGGCCGAGAACCTCGAGAAGCAGGTCAACGAGCACATTCAGTCTGCCTATGGTGTGTGGGAGAGCCTGCCCGAGGGGCGGCAGAACGAGCTCTGGATACTGGAGATGGCGCGAAGCGTCGGCAGAAAACACAAAGACGCCGAAAAGATGAAGGAGACGCAGCGCAATCTGGAGACAGAGAATGCCCATCTCAAGGCACAGATTGATCAGCTGAACCGCTTGCAACAACCCAAAGAGTTCAAGATGCTCGCCCCACAAACACTCCAGATGGATAAGGATGTCATGGCCTACGCCTACGAGCAAGGGGTCAAGGGAGCGTCACTGGTGGGCTTCAATCTCGAGGACAAGAGCCTGGATCTCGGCACAATTGTTACAAAGTCGATTGAGCGATGGAAGACTGTCGTGACCTCGGCGCGAGGTGGCAGTGGCATGAACACCCAACGCCAACTGGACGTCTCCACGCCGACGACCGATGCCCAGACGAACGGGTATTCCCAGGCCCGGAGCCGGACGAACACGCCACAGCAACACATGAACCCTCGTCCCCCACCGTTGAACCGGCAGTCGACGGCCAGCACCGGCGTGAGCGATCAGAACACATCAGCAAACACCACTGGGCCGCCCTCCGTCGAAGGGGCTAGCGATCAAGATGCCGATGCCGATGCTGAGATGGACGATGATGACAGCTTCGCCATGATCGACCACAACCATGCTGTGCAGAAGCAGCAGGCCTTGGCCCCGCCGTTGCATCAGCAAACCTCATTGGACGTGCCGCGCACTCGTGGGCCAACGCAACAGCAACAACAGCAGCAGCAAGCCCAGCAGCAACAGGCCCAGCAGCAGCAACAGGCACAGCAACAACAGCAACAGCAACAAGCACAGCAGCACCCGCAGCAAGTCCAACAACAGCAGCAACAACGCGCGAACATGGCGGACCCGCGGTTCCTGATGCAGAACGGTGCAGGGAGCCCCGTCAACCGCCAAGGGATGAACATGAGCCGGTCCGTGCCGAACATGAACATGACATTGCAAGGCAACGGGATGCATCCGCCGGACATGGGCCTGACTATGCAGGGGATGCGAGGCGACGGGATGTATATGGAGTAATGTCTTTTTTCTTCTTCTCGTACAAATACTAATGGCAAGCCGCACATATATATCGGGCGATGCTAGTCGTGGGAGCATGGATAAGCAAAACTATCAGAGCGTTGTCTTGACTTATGAGTGTAATTTAGCTCATGGTGTTGAAAAGAATACATCTTCTGGGGCATGGGCGATTTCATCGTCAATCATCTCTCAATTCTCGCTGGACATCATCTGCACATGCCACACCATGGTATTGAAATATTGTTTATATTGTCTACAGAAGAACGCCGCCCATGCTGAGTTGAGAAAGTGTATCCCGTCATACTGCTCTCCACCAAGATGTCTACATGTATCCTACAAGATTGTACACAGGGGCACGTGCCCGCACCGGCGCTCGGCCGAATCGAACCTCAGTGCTTCATGGACTTGAGCCTCCTTTCCAGCATCTGCACCGTGGGACGAGGAACATGCATCCTCTGGGCAAGCACCAGGGCGCCCGTCAGCACGGCCAGACTGCCTGCCTGGTGAGCGGCCGCCAGAGGGATGGGTACCATGTAGATGAGCGTAGAGATGCCGAGGGCGGCCTGCATGGTGACCAGGTGGACGAGGCCGAGCGAGCCCTTCTTGGCGCCCTTGGGCAGCAGAGCCGCGACGCGGCCCGTGCGTGAGTAGGCGTACAGAGCGAGGATGGCGGTGAAGGTCGAGACGGCCAGGATGCGGTGGTCCATCTGCACGGTGCTGGGGTTTTCGAGCATGTTCCGCCACCAGAGATCCGACCCGTCCTCCTTGCGGGAGTAGAACTTGTCAAAGAGCTCGGACTTGGGAGGGGTCAGACCCAGACCCATCTTGGGGAACTCGTTGTAGATGAGACCAGCATCCAGACCGGCGACGAGACCGCCCGACATGGCCGTGATGAAGACCAGAGCGACCATGCCAAAGGCTGTGCGGCGGAAGACGTTGAGCGCCGGGTTCTGGATGGCCTTGATGGTGTCGAGGGCGGCCTTGGGGTTGGCCCGCATGCGGTGCGCTCGGAGGATGGAGAGGCCGGAGACGAGCATCCACGAGTAGCAGATGAAGGCGGTGCCCAGATGGGTGGTCAGTCGATACTGGGAGACACGGGGGTGCGACCCAGGGGCGAACAAGTCGTCCTTCAGGCCGCTCTTGACCATCCACCATCCGATGAAACCTTGGAAGCCTATCAGGGTCGATATGCCGAGGAGGTTGAGAGCCATCTTGGGACTGACACGGCGGCGGGCGACAAAGTAGACGGCGGGCAGGACGAAGGACATGCCCACGAGGCGGCCCCAGAGGCGATGCCCCCATTCCATAAAGTAGATCTTTTTGAATTCGTCGAGGGTCATGTGCGGGTTGAGGAGCTTAAATTCGGGCGAGGCACGATACTTTTCGAACTCGGAGTCCCAGTCTTCTGCGGTCATGGGTGGCCTTGAGCCGGTGACAGGACGCCATTCGGTGATGCTGAGGCTATCGTATTGTCAGTAATGGAAGGGGGGTGTCCGCTACCTGCGAGGCTTACCCAGACTCGGTCAATCGGGTCAATCCGCCAAAGACGACGATGCCAAAGACACTGGCCGCACTGCCCAGCAACCAGTATGCGACGCCCTTGGAGCTGGTCTCGGGGAACGCCCTCTTAGCTTTCTCGGCCTCCTTGGCTGGTGCACGGGTGTACATGTCCTGGGCGAGCTTGTTCAATGGCGTCGTCGGCTGTGGTGAGGCCTGCGAGGCATATCCACGCCCTCGCACGAGGTTGACGATGCGGGAGGTCGCTGTCGGTTGGCGCGCGAGGCATTGATTGCAGGCAAAGAAGCGCGTTGGCGCCTGGTAGACGAGGCGCCTCATGCCGGGCACGAGAGACGCCATGGTTTGTGTTGAGCTGTGACTTTGGTCAGGATCTGGTGAGTAATAGGCCAAGGGAATGTCTGCGAGACAAATTCATCGGAGCGATTAGGAATTGCATGATGCGGTCACTCGACTTCCGCCCTCCCTGATAGGCGGGTAAAGCCTAATAAAGATTTAGTGCAGCGCAGCGCTGCGCAGGGGTCCCCGCCCACATGCAGGGCCCTCACCGCCAAAATTTCTGGAGGCGGCAGAAAAACCCAGCGATGCAGCCACATTGCTCCGTTGCTCGTCTGTCTGTCTGTCTACGAATCGGGGTTCGAATGAATACTGATAGCTGCCCTCAACCACGCCCACCACAACATGCCTGGCCGACAAGCACACGGACGGTCTCTGACCGCAGCGCCCAAGGCAAAGAAGGCTGGCAAGAACTCCAAGGCGCGCGCGCAGAAGAATGCGCTGAATGCCTTTGGTATCGCACAGGAGCATTTCCCCTCCAAAGTAAAAAAGACGCCACGATACCGGGAGCTCGACGCCGACATTGAGCACAAGCGCGGACGAGGCGACGACGACGACGATGAAGACGACGAAGACGAAGAGGACCAGCCGCAGCGCAAGAAACCCAGGGCTGCACCCCGCCCTGGCAACGAGGACGTCGACTACGGCAGTGACAGCGAGGGCAACGAGTGGCAGCTGGGTGGCATGGCCGACGACGATGACGACTCGGAGATTGAGAGTGACGACGCCTTTGGCGACAGCGACAACGAGAAGTTTGACGAGTATCACTTTCGAGGGTCCAAGGCCAAGAAGAGCAAGAAGAATGATTCCGAAGGGGATGACGACGACGAGGGTGACTCGGAGGATGAGGAGGGCGAGACCCTAGGAGAGGAAGCCATCGACCTTGCGACTGCCCTGGATCAATGGGAAGAAGACTCGGAGGATGAGCCAGAGCAAGGGTCTGGTTCAGAAGACGATGACGAATCGGATCAGTCAGGCGAATATGACAGTGACGACGAGAATGCACAGGAGAATGAGGACGAAGACAACACTTCCGACGACGAGGCGGATCCCGAGAAACTGGAAGCGCTGCAAGGACTCGTATCGGGCTTTGGCACCAAGGCGAAAAAAGGAGACAACGCATCATCACGACAGAAGATCAACATTGGCGACTTGGGGCTGAGCGGCCTCGACGATCCCTTCATCAAGAACTCGGTCAAGCTTATGAACAAGGAGGAGAAGGAGAAGCGACCCGGAGCCACAAAGAAACTCGACATTCCTGTGTCCAGGCGCGAGCAGGGACGCATCGACCGCGCGGCTGCGTATGAGAAGACCAACGAGACCCTCGACAGGTGGAACGACACCGTCAAGCAGAACCGTCGGGCTGATCATCTAGTCTTCCCGCTCCCCCAGACAGACGGCAACGCAGGTCTCAACACGACCGAACTCCAGCCCCTGAGCAGCACCCACGCCACCAATGAGCTAGAGTCCACCATGATGTCTCTCCTGGATCAGAGCGGGCTATCACTGGACAAGCCCAAGAAGGAGAAGCCCAAGGTGTACGACGATGACGGCAACGAGCTCAGCAACAAGGAGATCCTCAACCGCAAGCGACTAGAGCGCGAGCTCGCACAGCGAGAGGCGAAGCGCGCCGCGCGTGTCAAGAAGATCAAGAGCAAAGCCTACCATCGTGTCCACCGGAAGCAGAAGGAGCGCGAAGCCGCCGGACTGGAGGAGGACGGCGAGGTCGACTCGGACGCGGAGCGCGAGGCGCAGGACCGCCGCAGAGCGCTGGAGCGTGTCGGGCAACGACACAAGGACAGCAAGTGGGCCAAGATTGGGAACCGGGCGAAGCGCGCCGTGTGGGACGACGACTTCCGCACAGGTCTCAATGAGATGGCCCGCATGGACGACGAACTTCGCCGAAGAAAAGAGGGCAAGATGGTCGACTCGGATGATGACACCTCTAGTTCCGGTAGTGATTCCGAGGACGATGCCACACTGCTTCGAAAACTCGAGGCCGTGGAGAACGAGGATGGAGAGCCTTTGTCGAGGCTCGAGCAGATGAAGTTTATGCGAAACGCCGCCGCCGGCCGCAAGCAGATGGAGGCCGAGGAGCTGGAGCGCATCAAGAAGGAGCTCGGCGCTGGGTCGGACGGTCCCGCGAGTGACGAGGAGAAGGAGGTTGGTCGACGCACATACGGCGGGCCGGCCAAGAGCTTCTCAACAGCGCTGGACACCTCGGAGCGCAGAGCCGAGCGTCGGAACAGCGATGACGAGGACGACGAGGAAAATGAGGTTGAGATCCAGACCACCGCCAGCAAAGCGCCCGCTGCTTTCCAGACGAATGAGCCGTCGGCCGCTGCCACCAAGGGCAAGTGGTCCTCCAGTCTCTCGCGCGCGCGCGAGCCCGCAGCAGACGACAGCAAAGACGTCGTGTCGACAGTGCACAGCGGCAAGGGCCAGTGGTCGCAGGGCAAAGCTCGTCGCAAGGAGACACGCTCTTCAGCCCCCGAGAGCCTCGAACTCGACGCAGCCACCCTGATCAAACGTCCTGCCCCCAAGAAGGCGTCTACACAAAAGCCATCGGCAGCCGCCAAGGGCGGCCAGGACGATTCCGACGAGTCCGAGACAGAGAACCACCTGCCCCTCGCGATTCGCGACCAAACCCTCGTCGACCGTGCCTTTGCCGGCGACGACACTGTGGCTGAATTCGAGGCGGAAAAGGCCGACGTGGCCGAGGCCGACGACGACAAGGTGATTGACAACACGATTCCCGGCTGGGGCTCGTGGGTCGGCGAGGGCGTCAGCAAGCGCGAGCAGGAACGCCAAAGGGGGCGCTTCCTCACCAAAGTGGAGGGCATCAAGAAGAAGGATCGTCAGGACGCGAAACTGGACAAGGTGATTATCAACGAGAAGCGCATCAAGAAGGTATGTTTTACCTCCAACGCTTGGATATACGAGAGAGAGAGAGAGAGAGAGAGAGACTGACTGACGTGCGCAGAACGGCCGCTACCTCGCCTCGCAGCTGCCGCACCCCTTCGAGTCCCGAGCGCAGTACGAGCGATCTCTGCGTCTGCCGGTCGGACCAGAGTGGCAGACCAAGGAGACCTTCCAGGACAGCACGAAGCCGCGTGTGCTCATGAAGCAGGGCATCATCGCGCCCATGGCCAAGCCGAAATAGTAGACGACCTGTCTGTTGATAGATGGTGAATACGATACGATGAACCTCGGATTGGAACCATGTATGTCACTTGGATAGCGATAGTGGTAAAGTCATACAAGCCAAGTCAGGCGCCGAATAGGCATTCACGACGTGGTGGGACTTTTATTCAAAGACCATTCTTCATTGTAAACAGCGTTGTAGATCTACCTATACATCGCTCAACTCTGTCCGTCTTGTTCGCCTGATTGGCAGCACCTAAACACGGGTATTCCTTCAAATCCTGAACCTATGAAAAATCCAAACCTTTGTCGCGTCGTAGCAGTGGTAGTAGTACACAGAGAGATAGACACAGTTTTCTCCTCTCGAGAATATCCAACAGAGACTGCGAAGAGAGAGAGAGAGAGAGAGAGAAAAAGAAAATTTTGACGTCGAGTCATTTAAGCGCCAGACTTGTCCAGCGCACCGCTGGGTGTCGCAAAGAATGCAACAGCGATGATGATATAGAGACCGAGCAACATGGCGCCTTCGAGGTAGTTGGACCTGCCATCCTGCACAGTATAGGTGACGACCAGCACGGAAACCGCAAAGGCCACCGTCTCGAATGTCTCAAAGCGGAGGGTCATGGGCTGGCCGATGGCCCAGCCAACCATGACGAGGAAGGGCGTGACGAGTAGTGCAATCTGGATGCTGGAGCCAATGGCGACACCCATGGCCAGGTCCATCTTGTCGCGCAGAGCAACGACAACCGCGGTGACGTGCTCGGCAGCGTTACCGACAATGGGGATGAGGATCAACCCGATAAAGGCCTTGCTGATATTGGCGCTCTCGACAATGTGGTCGATGCTGCCGACCAAGTAATCGGCGCAGATGGCAACAAGAATCGTGGTGACAACGAGAACACCGGCAGAAGCAATGGGACCCATGCTGGGCTCCTCGGGCTCCTCGTCGTCGGCTGTCTGGCCCTCGGCGTCGAAGAGGTTGCTGTGCGTGCGCAGCTGGAAGACGAGGTACATGACGTAGAGAATGAGCAGGATGATGGCTGTGCCGCGGGACAAGACAAGGATACTCTGATTCTTATCATCCGAGCCATTCTGATCGAGGACACCGTACAGCTAGGAATATGTTAGCGTGGGGCTCATGACAAGCAGTCACAGCGTATCAGCTTACAGCCGCAGGGATGACCAGCGAAGCAGACGAGAGGGTCATGAGCGAGCACGTAGCCTGCGCAACGGCCGACGAGAAGACCTGCTCAGATCCCGCACCGCTCTCGCCACGGTGCACGAGGCCACCGAAGAAAAAGCACATGCCCATGACGAGCAGCAGGTTGGACAGGATCGAGCCCAGCATGGAGGACTGTACGACTTCGATCTGACCATCCTTCAGGGCCACAATGCTGACGATAAGTTCGACCGCGTTTCCAAACGTCGCATTGAGGAGTCCGCCCAGGGTCTCACCCAGCTTGATCGAGATCTCCTCTGTCGCAAAAGAGAGAACAGCGGCGAGGGGGATAATCGCAAAGAAGTTGATGACGAAGACGGCCGTTGGGTCCCAGCCCATGGCGCCGGCGATGATACCGATGGGTACCATTGGTAGAAGGATATTTGTGTAGTCTAGAAGGCGTCAGCCAATCCCAGGCTCAATGCGCGGTCAACGTACTACTCAAGATTGTAACCTTGGCAATGTGCCAGGTGTAGACCAGGGACCGGATCGCCAAGTTGTCGCTCTCGAGACCCGGGGTATGCCGCGAGTCGAAGAAGAAGGCTTTGGCGGTACCATGGTTGCCATTGGGAATGATGTGATGCGATGGCGACCCGGAAGGACCGCCATTGACGAGCGGCGTGCGCTCGTCGGCATCGCTGTCGCCTGGCTTGTTGCTCATGGTGCGCCTAACCTCTCGGGTAAAGCTCGAGTTAACTGTGTGGCGGTCGAAGGGTCAGCATAGGCCCGAACGCGTCTCGAGAATATTAAAACAATTAAGAATCATGGCATGCCGAGGCCAGAGAAGAGCGATCGATCGAAGCAGGACAGTCGGGGACGTGGTCTCGGGGAGTGGGCGACCGTGGATCGGAATGAGGTTGGGGAACCCGTAGTGGGATAGGGCCAACCGCAACTTTAAAACAGAGCTTGCGGCTGCGCGTTCCCGGTGCAAAGGCGTACCGCTTGGACGCCAATGGCAGTGCAAAGGTCAGGTAAGCTCACATTTGGGAATGGGTCATTTGCCGAGACAATGTCCCAAGTGCTTGTTGATCAAGCTCGACCGTACGTATGAAAGAACAGATTTGTGAAGGGAAAGAAACGGGGGACCAGAATGAGAAGCTACCAGGGGACAAGAATGTCCAAAAAGCTTGGCCAAGGCCAAGGTAAGGCAGCTCCGGAGCTCAGTCGAGGGAGTGACGAGAAGAGTCGAGGGGCGGGACTGGCTGGACCTTGGAGTGAGGCTGTGCAAAGACGCAGGCGCCTCCAGTCCTCTCCAGCTTCCGGCTCTGGGCAACGGGCCGATCTTGTGGTAGCGCACCACACCTGGGAGGATAATGTGACAAAGAGACATTTATACTTACAAAAACCAGACATCGTAACCGGATAAGATGTTCGAACGCTCGATGCGGCAGCAGGTTTGGCGATGCTGGGCTTGTCGGTGTCGCGGGTGATGGGTGTTGACGGGTCGACGTGGCAGCGCTGTTTGGCTGGGATCGGGACAGAATGGGGGGATCACTACAGTGACGCACCGCCCTGTTAGCACCAGTTTCAACTTTCAGTCCCCGTAATGTGGGGGACGACGCCTCCCGATCCACGCTGTTGCGCTGCGCTGCACTGATGCCCATCCACGCAGCACCCGCCGGCCTGCCAGCGCGTGAGGGGGAATACATCCTCACCGCACCGCTAGCGACAGTGTGTCATCGACTGCGAGCGGCATACTCGGTCATGGGTGGGTGCAGTAGGTCTGCGCTGGGGCGACTCGCTGGAGCGACTCGCTGGAGGAGGGAGGGAGGCCTCAACCAGTGCCAAGTGGCCATCCTCGCGCGGAGGTAGCGCAGTAACATGGATCCTGTCGCGCAGCGCGCAATTGGGTTGACTCCTCTGGGGCTTTTCATGACATACCTGGGACGCTTGAGATATCGGTCTCTTGAGTCTTGAAGCTGTAGCGACGGTGACGATGACGAAGGAGAGGAGAAGCAGGATTGGAGTTGGGGTTTGTATCCGTAGACTCTCAAACCTTAAAATCGGGGAATGCTGCACGCGATCCACTACTGGCTTCGATGTTCCGTGTAACGAACAGTAGCAATGCGGCAACTGGCAACGATTGCTCTTTTATTCTTGTCGCTATTTTTTGAGGGATAACAGACAAAAAGCGAAGGCGTGCAGCACGTTCCATCTATCAGCCTGAGGGCACTGAGAACCATTTTGGTTGAGCCCCCGTTGTACACGTATTGTAGCTCAGCCACATCATCAATACCTGACGTAGCCTCGCTTTTTTGGTTCCACAGAGATTAAATCTAAGACGACCCCAGCGAGATGGATGAATCTAAGCTCGCTTGCAGTTCAAGTGTGCTCCCGTGCTCGAGAGCTCCCGGGTCGGTTTGCACGCAACTTTGGCCATATTTATGTACGTAGGGTAGTTGACTTTAAGGGCTGACATCTGATCGCCCCGGAACATACCTTAACTAAATAAACTTAGCGCCGTGGCCCTGGCAAGGCACTCTCCAAGGCAGGTTTCAGATCGTTTGTCACAATTGACAATCGTCAGTAGAGTATCGTATTGAGCCATCAGTGCGTAAGCTATTAGCCACCACACTACCTGTCCGTTCATGGAGCCCAACCCAAGTTAAGATAGTACCTAACGCCGGGGCTTTTGCCAACCATTCGCAGTGCCACGTGCCACCTTTTTAAGCTTACCAGCATACGCCAGAAACCATGTTCAGAAAGGCCCCGCAAGCAGGGGTCAAATCACCGGCGGTGCAGGACTCGCAATACCCAAGCCCTCCTGGGGCTGATTCATATAATAAATGTTGCCCAACAACAAGTCTGCTCCAGTATTCCCAGCCACCAAAGACACGACACCAAGGTCAGCTGATTCGGGAGCCTAAGCACTTGTGGATGGCTTCGTAGCAGTGAAGAGGGCACTTTGTATTCAGCCTGTCAGCAAGCATGGCCAAGGCTGGCTCCAGCTGCCCTCAACCATGCGTCTTGTCCTTCACGCCCGCATCATGAGTGGGGCGTTTGCCGTTCCAGTACAGTGAACTCCTCAAAGACTCTTGGGCACGAGTCGTTCACTGTCCATTTGGAGATACTGGAGGCGTTCCATAAGATGGAAGGATATCTGGCGAGGCAGTGTTGGAAGCTGGCCATCAACTCCTGCGTGGAGCCTTTCATGGACCAAGATATCCCAGAAACAGCACCAGGTCTGTAGTAGTACAAGTGCACCATTCGACCGTGTGGTCTTTGATGAAGAAGCTGCGGCCATGCTTGCCCTTTCGTAAACGACAATCACTGAGGCTTAGGTAGCACATGCAGTGTTGTTGAGATTCTCGCGACCAGGTGGCCGCTCGACATGGAAGTCGCACAACGCCAGTAGGCCACCTGGTGACTGGCAGTGCATCAAGCCTCTTCCGGTGAATGGGCGGTGATTTCGCGTCTCAATTTCGACTTGGCCTTCAAGGAACGCTTGACAGCCACTGCCCTCTGTGCGGACTTGTGACTGCGTTGCGCCTTGCGTGGTTCGTGGGCTCCAGGGTCCTCAGCCTCCTTACGGCATCGGCGCACCTCCTTTTCGCTTAGAACCCAGTCTGCGTGCAGGACCTCGCGCCGAAACTTGTTGCGCTTTTCCCAGAGGGTGACTTCTTGGGCTGTGGTTTTCACTGTGACCATCTTCTCTATCTTCAACTGGATTTCTCCACGGAATAGAGCCAGCTTGCCTTTGATGTCGACGACACTGCCAACTTCCGTTTCTTGGAACGGCAAGCCATGTGAGGACGATGTAGCTTTGAAAGATTGGCCATCGCCTTGATTGAGAGAATGGGCACCAGCAGTCTTATCCCGGACTGCGACACTATGGCTGGGTTCTGCCAGGTTGAATTTGGGCGCTGGTGCGTAGGAAGAAGTGGCTTCCACGCAGACACCACTGCTGTCGTCAATGGTGAAGACGCGCCGTCCTGTGAAGTCGTCCACAGCAACAACCACACCAACAATGCGCGCCCATCGTATTGGCAGGTTGCGGTGGAAATAAAAGTCCTGACCTATTCTTTGTCAATATAGTATAGCACCACAAGTGAACAAATGCGTACCCTCAAACCCGGCGTGCTGCTCCAGGCGCCAAATGTCAACTGCGCGCAGGAAGCACCAGACGTTGTGCGTTGGCGAGAGGTGAAAGCAGCATCGCGGGTAGATCGCGTGACGTGTTGTAATACTCATGACATACGCGGCGCGATCATCTCAAGCATCGATTCATATTGATCAGCGAGACCACATGATTCCAAGGTCCTGGCCAAATTTGGGTATGATCATGAAGGTGATCCAGGGACCGTGAATTGAGGTGGACGAGGAGCGCTAGTTTTGCCCCACAAACAAACCGGCCGAGCTCAGCACCAGAGTATCCGTAGGTGCTTGGGCACATAACCTTCAAGTCGCGCGATCCTAGGAAATCATCGATCATCATTCATGTCATTATATTCATTAGCTCAGGATAATCTGCAAAGCCCGCGCTCATGCCAACAGCACCATGCCATTTTCCCGGTTGTATCTCGCCCCATCCACATTGCGCCAGCGTCAGCGGACCGTAACAACCACCCTACCTCTTAACACGTTTGCCTGTCTGCTTCTTAGGCGTCTCGGGATCCCCCTTCGAAGACCTTGACGTCTGCCTGGCAGCCGTTGCCGCAAACGCTTCCTCGGGTGGCTCGTCCATGACCGCCCGCTTATTTCCCTTCTTCTGTTTCTTGGCAGTGCCCCTGTATTTCTCGGCCAGGTTGTCCAGGAAGCTATCCTGTGCGCCAGCCCTGGACGACTGTCTGGCCTGAATGAGGGCCTTGAGGCCATCCTCAGCGCTCTCCTTGTTGTTGCTCTTCCCGAACAACTTGTCGTGAGCGCCGATTTCCTTGGCGTATTCCTCCGCCTCCTTGCCCTCCTGCGCCTTGGCTGCGCGTGCCCTCTTTATCCGTGATGCGCGCTGTCGTTCGCTCTCCTTGTGGTAGCTCCCAAAAGCCGGGACCTCTCTCTTCGCGATTGCTTCGTCGATTATCACCCTGAATCGGTCCTCGTCTTCAGTCATGTCGCTGAGCATGACATGTTCGTAGACATGACGCATATCGCCCTCGCATAACTCAAAGTAGTGAAGCAGATCATCCTTTTCCTCCTCTGAACCTTTGTACTCTGCCCGGAACTTTTCAATCGCGTCGGCCGAGACGGCGTCTTCAAAGGCATTGCGATAAAAGTCGCTCCAGTTGAAGCCTTCGGAGTCTAGAATGGAATCGGAAGTTGAACCGGTCTCGTCGTAGCGCTTTCGGCGCTTGGGGTCGGACAGGATTGCATAGGCAAAGGCGACTTCCTGGAAAGCCTTGTTGGCAGCAGCGAGCTTCTTAGGATGGTTTGCGGGCGCCTTGTCTGGAGCACACTTTGTCAACAACGTTGCATTTGAAGAGGTCAGGTGCTGGGCTCACCTGGATGGTGCTTCAGCGCAGCCTTGCGGTACGCTCTTTTGATCTGGTCCTCTGATGCTGTCTTTTCGAGGTCAAGAACCTCATACGGGTCAATGGAGGGCGGCTGACCCTCGAGCAGGTCTTCATGGTCTGACATTGTAAGTCTTTGGGGTGTCAAGTTGATGGGAGATGGCACAAGCAATTCCTGGGAGACGCGTCAAGCAACGCGTTGGAGTTTTGGTGGAGCAGGGTCTTAATAGGGCGGGGCAAGGCATGCCACTATGCGGAACGGGTGCAGTGCGGCGTCAAGTCATGCGGTGTTATGTAGCAACTTCAACACTCACCAATCACCAATTACTTCAGGCTAGATCTAGCTCGCATTGACAGACCAGGACGCAGTCATCATGGAAGCGCAAGTGGAAAGCCAACACAAAGCTTGCATGGCCAAATGCTTGGAGCTCGCTCGCAAGTCACCTCCCAAACCGACAAACTTCAGGGTAGGAGCTATGATCATCAGAGAGAGCGATCTGTCCACCATAGCGCAGGGATACACCCTTGAGCTTCCTGGAAATACACATGCGGAACAATGCTGTTTTATCAAACTGGCAGAGCAGCATTCGACCACAGAAGAGGGCCTGGCCAAGGCCATCACGGGGCCTCATGCCCTGTATACGACCGTGGAGCCTTGCTTCAAGCGCCTGAGTGGCAACCTCCCCTGTGTGGAGAGGGTCATCCGACAGAGTTCCTGGATCAAGACGGTCTATGTTGGTGTTCAGGAGCCCGAGACCTTTGTTGGGCAAAACCCGGGGCGCAAAATGCTGGAAGACGCGGGGATCCAGGTCGTCCTTGTTGATGGCCTCGAAGATGAAATCCTAGCTGTAGCCACAGCCGGCCATATCAAGGACGCGTGAAACGCACTCCAGCTTGCAGGAACTTGGGCATGTTGCGGGACGCTATTTCCAAGTTGCGATCCGTGGCGTCACCATCTGCCTGGTGTGCGGGGAACTTGGGGCAATGATCACCGTCGCTCCTCGTACCTCTCGTGCTCTCGAGCGAGCACCGTCTTCCATCACGAGGGTCCATCCACACTCCATCTGTGGCGGTCACCAGCTCCTCGGTACCACACTACCCCAGGAACAACCATATACGCAAAGGGTTCGCTGTCACACCCGTGAGTCGAGTCGTGCGCCATCCAAAAACTCTTGACAGCTTGTTCGAAGGCCTTTAAATCAGCATAAGAATAGCTGGGTACCGCGTATCAGCTGTCAACTCCTGAATAGCAGCCATTCTTGACCAACTTCAATTTAAGCCACACACGGTTTCGTCCTTGCACCATGTTCGAAGAACAGATTGTTGCCTTTGAAGCTGGCGAGGGCTTCAGCCTTGTTGGTGCTGACCTTATTGTTGATGACGAGGACTACAAGGGCGTGCACATAGCTGTCGAGGCGTTGACAGCAGACTTCGACAAGGTGACCGCCCAGGGAAGGCATCAGAAGGTGGACCGGTCGGCACGAAAGTCCTCCAAAGTTTGCATTATTGTAGGAACTCTGGAAAAATCCTCCACGATCCAGTCCTTGGCAGATGCGGGCAAGATCAATGTCTCCGACATCCAAGGGAAGTGGGAATCGTGGATCACCTCATGCGTCGATGAGCCACTGGATGACTACGATTATGGCCTGGTCATTGCTGGTAGTGACAAGCGAGGTGCAATATTTGGTGCATACTCACTCTCGCAGCAAATTGGAATCTCTCCGTGAGTTGCAGTGGCACTCTAATTCTTCTGTGCTAACCCGCACAGCTGGCATTGGTGGGCTGACGTTCCGCCCAAGCAGCACTGGGAGATATATGCCCTTCCAGTGACGACAAAGAATGGAGAACCCAGTGTGAAATATCGCGGCATCTTCATCAACGATGAGGCTCCGGGCATGGACACGTGGTTTGCCGAGTACTTCGGTCCGTCCAACCAGTTCGATACCAGGGTCTACAAGCACATCTTCGAGCTCCTCCTCCGTCTCAAAGCCAACTTCTTGTGGCCGGCCATGTGGCGAGGGTACCCTCAGCCAGGACGATCATTCTTTGTCGACGACCCGGAGAACCAGAAGACCGCGGATGACTACGGTATCGTGGTAGGGACCTCACATCACGAGCCTATGCAGCGAGCCATGAACGAGTGGTCGGCCAACGAGCCTGGTGGCACGTGGCGCTGGGATACCAATCGCGAAAAGATCACGGACTATTTCGAGTTTGGCGCAGAGCGAGCTGTCCCTTATGAGTCCTATATCACAATGGGCATGAGAGCTGAGGGCGACGGCGCACTTAGTAGCGATGATCCCATTGCCACGCTGACCGACATCTTGAAGGTCCAGCGTGGCATTATCAAAGACAAGTACGGCAAAAAAGACGGCGAGATGCAGCTGATGGCGCTCTACAACGAGGTTCAACGTTATTATGAGCAGGGCCTGGAGATTCCAGATGACATGACATTGTTGTTCGCTGATGACAACAATGGTTCTCTCAGAAGGCTCCCGACTGCGGAGGAGAGGAAGAGAAAAGGAGGCCTAGGAGTACGTGTAACACTGCACACTATGGAATGTGGATGCTAACCATACAGTATTACTACCACTTCCAGTACACTGGAGGTCCTCGGAGCTATCGCTGGATGAACAGCAACACTTTGGTAAGACAGTCCGTAGGATGACTGAATCTCGTCGCTGACTCGGTCCAGGGGAAAGTGTGGCACCAACTGCGACTTGGCTACGATCAGGGTGCCACTCAAATTTGGGTCTTCAATGTGGGAGACCTGAAGCCTCAAGAGCTCCCCTTGAGCTTTGCATTTGACTTTGCCTGGGACATTGACTCCATTCCTGCGGATGGGTTCCCCAAGTTTTTCAAAAAGCTTGCCGAGCGGGAATTTGGCGACAAGTATGCGCAGAGAATCGCGGACCTTTGGTATGGCTTCGAACGGCTCATAGCACTGCGAAAGCACGAACAGATTGAGGCCGAGACATTCTCGGTGCTCAAGTATCGTGAGGCTGAGACCATCGTCGGCCGGTGGGCAGAACTCACCAAGGAAGCCGAAACCATTTATGCTGAGATTTCTTCGGTCCAGAAGCCAGCTTTCTTCCAGCTTGTTGTCCACCCTATCAAGGCCTCCTACATCTACAACAACTTGCGCATGACCCAGACCAAGAATCGACTCTACGGGAAGCAACGACGCAATACCACGAACCCCCTTTTACACGAGTGCCTGCGTCTCTTCGACGCTGACGATGTCCTCACTCGTGAATATCACTCCCTGCTGGATGGCAAATGGAACCATATGTTGCGTCAGCCCCATTATGGCTATGGCTCCAATGTCATTGGTCCATCGCGGGACATGATCGATGGGCTATCATGGGTCAGAGCCAATGTCGACTCGAATCCCAGTGTTGGTCAAATGGGCGTGGCAGTCGAGGGCCACACCGGCGTCAACCCCGGCATCATCAACGAAGACGTTGACCGCACACATCCTTCCCGTCTGTGGCTGGAACCTGGTGTTACTCTCCGGCCCATGAGCCCTTATGGACCTCAGGATCAGTACTTTGAAATCTTCCATCGCGGTACCAAGGGGTTCACATGGGAGGCCAAGCCGCAATACGGGTGGCTTAAGCTAACGCAGTACAGCGGCACGCTGAACCCTGACGACGAAGACATACGGATTCACGTCACGGTCGACTGGAAGGATGTGCCCGACAAGTTTGACGAGAAGATCTTTATCGAAATCATCGGAAGTGTCGATGGATACGAGAAGGTCAGGATGCAAGTGCGAAAGTATCAGGCTCCTGAGGGCTTCACTGGCTTCGTCCAAAATGACAGCTACGTGTCCATCAACCCTGGAAAGTGGGTTACGGCGCCTTATATCCAACTGCCCATCCTCGGTCGTCAGGACGGTGGCTCGGTCACGCTGCCCAACAGCTATGACTTTAGTAAGCCAAAGGCCATCCCCTTCCTCAAGTACGATATGCACACGTTCACCACGGGCGACAACGCGAGTGTTGAGGTACATTTCCACATGACGCTGGAGGCAGACCCGAACAGTAAGATGCAGTACGACACTCGCTGGGATGGCGGCGATATATCGACTCACCGCATGACCAAGGATGGCTCAGGCTCGTATCCCAACGGCTGGACATCGGCAGCTCAAAACTACGTCTGGAAGAACAGACATAATGTCGGCAAGGTGAAGCCCGGCAGCCACACTTTTGAAATCCGCTTCCGCAGTTTGAACGTGGCCATGGAGAAGATTGTCCTGGACCTTGGCGGCACAGAAATGAAGTATCTCGGACCCCCAGAGAGCGATCATGTCTCGTATGTGAAGCAACAGAGCGTGCCGCGCGAGGAGGGCTTGACGGAGTTTTCGAACCTGAGGATTGCGATTCATATGAAGACTTTATCAATGTGAATGTGTTTCTCTAGCCGTGAGCTAAACGTACAGGATACGTGATTATTGTTGTATGCTCACAGTACGTTCATACCAACCGTTGGCGCGCACAGATATATCGCTCTGGCAAGGGCTCAACCAGCAAGCCTTCGAGGCTGATCTGAGGTATGAGGTCTAGAGTGAGGCTATGCTGCTTTGAGAGCACGTAGCTCGGCGTGGGACAATGCACATACTCTTCGAACCCTTTTCCCACAGACATTTCCGGCCCAAGCGGAATGATCCATGGGCTGATCAGGCTCTCGTCTATCGGAGACAGCGATAGAACCGGCGAAGACAACTGATTCACTTGAAGCCTCGAACCGCCCAGTCTTATATTGTCTGTGCGTTCCCCTCTGGGAGAGCTGTATCCTGACTCAGGGTCTGCTGGTGCGTCACAGCCTCGTACCCTTTGCCCAGCATCGGAGCGTGAGACGTGGCCGTTGGCCCTACACGGTCCACACAGCCAAGCAATGTCACTGTCCGCCTTGACAACGTATTTGAGATTGGACATGCTGCGGCATGAGTATTCATCGCGGCCGAACATGTCTTTTGCTGCTTTGCATTGCGACCAAGCTGTAGTCAGACGCTGTGTCTGCCCTGCCCTCGGATGGTGATGCCTGTATCGGGGTCAGTGAAGATCATCTGGATGTTGACGCGGCAGCGGAAGAGGCTGCAGGCGCAGAAGCGATAGATGGCCTTGTCGATGCACATGTCCAGGCTTCTGAGGGTGTCGCGGTCTGCTTGAGATTCCGAAGCGAGTTCGACGGCCTCTGTTTCTCGTGAAGGTGATGGATTGGTGGCATATGTAAGAGTAAACGTCGTACGACCGAGCGTGTCGAGCGCATCAAGTTAAAGTCATATTGCAAGCTTTCAGAAGAAAAAGAGACATACGTAGCGCGGGTAGCTTCTTGTGATGCAGACAATGCTGATTCACCTTTGAACGTCGGAAAGGGGCCTGCCTTGTTCACCGATCAAGCGCTTGACAGCGCCCTTTTGGCCGTACAGATTTAATATTCGTCAAGCTGCAATTCATCCGTCACATGGAACATGAATGTCGCATTTTACCTTTGTCTTTGAGGGGGTTAGGTCCCCCTTGAAGCTGTGTGGCTCTGAAGGAGGACAGTGTTTGAATTGTGTGGTAGACGCAGGCTGGACAGCTCCGTGAGATGTAGCATTTGCGCAGATCGCGTTCTGTGGCACTTGCTTCGTCGATATTGCATGCTGTCCGTTGCCATGATATTAATACAATAGAATATGTGAGAGAATGTTGGACCTGAAGCTTTAATTAAAATGATTAGATACGTACCGGGTAATCAAATTGCAGGCGAATGAAGATGTACGTACTGTTGGAACCCACTATAGGCGCAATTCACGAATCACAGCCAAGCCCGAGCCGGTGGTACGGGCAACTGCCAGCGCGCAGCAGGCTGCAGCAGCTGCAGCAGGGGTGCCTTCCCTGGTTACCTATGCTGTACAGATGCAGTGGGCGGTGAAGGCTGAAGCTCAGAGCACCCATCAGCTTCACCTCAGTCTCAGCTTGGGCTTTCTTTGCTTCTACCCACGACCAGCTGCCCAATTCACTGCAGCGTGGGCGCCCCCTTCACGATTTAAAGTGCATTTCTACCTGAGTTTCCGCACTCCGTAGTCTACATCATCCGCGCGTCAAGCAACACCTTAGCTTCCAGCTCCCGTTTCGCTGCTAACATTTAGCGTCACACAGTGTATGCACCCTGCCGGAGGCCGGTCAAGGAGCGCACGTACCCAAGGTACTTGACTCTGTCTCTCTCTTCCCTTCTTTTGCCTCCTCTCTGCCCATCTTTGATCGCTGACACCTTGCAGAATCTTGGAAGCAGCTCTGTCGCACAGCTTGCTGTCGTGTTCTGCGCGACGAAGGTCCCCTTGCTCACGACGCTCTCACACCTAAGTACAGAGGGCTGATACTCTTCAACCGACTCACTCTTACCTTCCATTTCATACAAGCATATTACATTGCATCAGTTCTGCACAGTTAACCAGGGACTTGCTCGCTACACACAAAAAGGAACTAGCTTCACGCGCTTTTGACATGGCTGATCGCGGAGGCCGTGGACGTGGAGGTCGCGGCGACGGACGCGGCGGCGGACGCGGCGGCTTCGACGGAGGAGGTCGCGGCAGGGTTGGTCCAGACGCCGGATGTGGAGGACGCGGTGACCATGCATCTGGCGGACGCGGTCGCGGCCGTGGTGGATTCGACGGTGGCCGTGGACGAGGCGGCTTTGACGGCGGTCGTGGTCGCGGAGGCGGTGGCCGAGGAGGGCGAGGCGGCGGTCGGGGTGCTTCTAACCCGGAGGAGTTGCTACCTTACAAGAGGTCAGCCTCCCTCTCTTAAACCCTTCGATTGGCATTGGCCATCCTGCTAACCATAACAGCCCACACGGCTCTGCCGTCCCGGACCAGCAAATCGCTGTTCTCGAAGATGACCTGATCGGAGTGGGTGCCGTAACCCGTGCGTTGGCATCTACCAGTCTCGACAAGAAGAGTGTTGGCAGTGACGTCTTCCCGTTGCGGCCTGCCTTTGGCACCGACGGGACCAAGGTGGTCGTCTGGGCGAATTATTTCCCAATCTCTGTCGGCAAATCGACATTCTGGAAATACACGGTCGATGTGTCAGAGGTCAAGGAAGGGTCCAAAGGAGGTAAGGAAGTCAAAGGCCGCAAGCTTCATCTCGTCCTGGATGCTCTTGTCAAGACACTTGAGGGTACAAAATCCGTCGCAGCGACTGAATACAAGTCGCAACTGGTCTCGACAAAGAAGCTGGATCTGAAGGCCGGCCCGGTCCGCATTGAGCTGCCTTGGCAGGATGGCGAGGGCGTTGATGTCTACCATGCTACCATCAACGGGCCGACGGAGGTCGACATGGAGCAGCTTTCGAATTACCTAACCGCCCAGGACCACAGCTCTGACGATCATCTGTTTCCCCGATATCCCGAATCTATCGATGTGCTCAACGTCATTTTGGGTCACACCCCGCGGACCAATCTGAGTGGCATCAGTGCTGTGGGAAGCGCACGTTTCTTCCCCATCGGTTCTGGCAACCCCCTTGCGTCCGAGGTCGACTTGTTCAGCAGCAACCCATACGAACTCCGGGATGCACGACCGCTCGTTGCTTCTCGCGGATTCTTCCAGTCCGCACGCATCGGAACGGGCCGTCTGCTATTGAACGCCAACGTCACCTGCGGCGTCTTCAAAGCCTCTGGCCCTTTGACGAGGATATTCGACAATCTGAGCCTCCGTGGCTTGGACTTTACCAAGCTATCCTGGGAGCAGAAACTCCTCCTTCGCAATGCGGCCAAGATCCTCCCCAAGACACGGGTCAAGGTGACGATGATGGTCCAGGGAAAGAAGGCTGGCAGCCTTAAGAAGGTGCCCAAGATGAAGGCTATCAACGCGCTGGTATCGAAGTTCAAAATGTCGAAACAGGGCGATCACCCTCCACGAGTTGACACAAAAGTCATGGAGTTTGCTGGGCCCCGCCAGGTCCAGTTCTGGTTGGAGGAGAATGGCCAGGGTAAGTGGGTGTCTGTCTTTGACCACTTCAAGACCAAGTACAACATGACCTTGGGCGACTATCCCCTTCTCGACCTAGGCAATGCTCAGAAGCCAAGCTTCTTCCCGGCGGAGCTTATCGAGATCGAGCCCGGACAACCCGTCAAGGCCAAACTGAACGGCACAGAGACGTCCAAGATGCTGCTTCATGCCTGCAAGAAGCCTCAGGTGAACGCACGGATCCTGGAGGACACCAGCCGTCAGGTGTTGTGCCTGGACGACCCTTACCTGGCCAAATTTGGCATCACTGTTGCCAAGAACCTCTTGGCCATCGACGCTCGGGTCCTCAATGCTCCCAAGATCCAGTACCGCGGCGGGGGAGCCAACACCAAGATCAACCCTCGGGACGGCAGCTGGAACATGCAAGGTGTCCAGGTACACAAGGGCGGCAAAGTGAACAAGTGGACGTGGTGCGAAATTGGCCCTCGCCAACCGACGGCGGATATGCCGACTGCAGTCAACCGATTCGCGCAGGTAGCAGAGGCCACGGGGCTCGACATTGGCCCCCCAACCTCCGCTCCAGCCCATTTCATGCAGACGGATGCCGCCTTGCACGGCGATGGGCTAGACAGGCTGTTCCAGTGGGTGCAGAGCCAGCAGATTGGGTTCATTCTTTTTGTCTTCTCCCCCAAGGAGGACAAGTCCGGCGTGTACAACCGCATCAAGGTGTACGGCGATTGCAAGTACGGGATCCACACGAGCTGCATGGTGTCCAGCAAGTTCCTGCCCAGGGGCGGCGGCGCCATGGACGCGTCCTGGCGGCCCGAGGCTTACTTTGCCAACTGCGCGCTGAAGTGGAATCTCAAGGCTGGCGGCATCAACCACAAATTGGCGGAGGATATTAAGACGTTGAAGCCAGAGGAGGCGACCATGATTATCGGCTATGATGTGACCCATCCGACGAACATGCCAGCGGCTAAGGCTGGCAAGGACAGCCCTCCCAGTCTGGTGGGCGTCGTCTCCAGCGTGGACAAGGAGCTCGGACAGTGGCCCTCGACCGTCTGGGAGCAACAAGCACGCCAGGAGATGCTCGACGATCGCCTCACGCAAACCTTTGTGCACCACCTCAAGTTGTGGCAGAAGGCGAACAAGAAGGTGCCCAAGCAGATTGTGATCTACCGCGACGGTGTGTCCGAGGGACAGTACCAGCAGGTGCTCGACAAGGAACTGCCCAAGATCCGTCAGGCCTGCACGCAGGTCTGCGGCAAGGCTATACCCAAGCTGACCATTGTCGTCTCTGTCAAGCGTCACCAGACGCGCTTCTACCCGGCCGAGGACGGCAAGCAGACCAAGACGGGCAACGTCGCCTGCGGCACTATGGTTGACCGTGGCGTCACGCAAGCGCGCTTCTGGGACTTCTTCCTGGTCCCCCACGCGGCGCTGCAGGGCACCGCCCGCCCAGGACGTTACATGGTTCTCCTCGACGAGATCTTCCGCCCGAAGCACAAGGCCGAGGCGGCCAACGAGCTAATCAAGCTGACGCACGAAATGTGCTACCTGTTTGGCCGCGCGACAAAGGCGATCAGCATCTGTCCACCGGCATACTACGCGGACATTGTCTGCGAGCGCGCGCGTGCGCACCGCCCCGAGTTCTTTGACGACTCGGCGAGCATGACGAGCGAGAGCACCCAGCGCAGCGGCGGGCAGGCCACAGCGATCCACGCCAATCTGACCGATACCATGTATTATATTTAACCCCGCCCAGCGGCAAGAAGTCGGAGCGAATACGAGCGTGTGTGGTCTTTATCAGTTTGGTTTTTGATGTGATATTTGGTCTAGTTAGTTTCTGTAGCCTCCCAAATTGATGAATTAGATCTTGGCCTTCTCCTTCACCCCCAGCATCTTGAGGTGCTCAGCAGACAAGGTCGACTTGTCCTTCTGGGGAAGCCTCGTCCATTCCTCGTACTCTCTCTCCTGCGCCCACCACCGCTGCATCTGCTCCCTGATCCAGGCGGACGCCTCCTGTGCACAGTACCCGGGTGCCTCGAGCGGTATCAAGTGACCATTGTCCCGTTCCGCCTTCTTCACCATGCCCGCGCGCTCCCCACCACTGCCCCCGATGCCTGTTCCCGTCAGACGCATCTTCTCGTCGCGCAGGACCTCGGGCGACATGGGACTCTGGAGGCCAAACACGTAGAGCACGGGTGGACGGAGATGGGGTAGTCTCGCGAGGACGGCTGGTGGTTCTGGTCGGTAGAGGGGATAAGTGAATTTGTACCCCGTGTCCGGGTCGACGCGGTGGTCAATGTCCGGGACGAGCTCTGGTTTGAGGATCTTGTCGCCGCTGGCGTCGTAGGCGCGCCAGGCGGGCCGTAGAAACGTAAAGACCTCCTGATGCTTGGTCGTCGTGAGGACGACCTGCTGGCCGTCGTCGCTGTCGCGCAGGCCGAACTGCACCCAGCGATCGAGCACGCGGTCGTCCCAGGCGGCGTAAAAGGGGGACTTGCGAAAGCCGGCCAGGGCGGTCTGCCTGTCGGGCCAGGTGTCGCGGCGCCTGGCGGACATGGCGGCCGGGGAGTGCTGTTGGGGCCCGGGGCTGGAGGCGTACTGCTGGATGACGGGTTCCATGAGGATCATGCCGGCGAAGAGGCGTGGGGCGCCGTTGAGGGAGAGGGTGGTGAGGGCGGCGGCGCCGAGGGAGTGGCCGATGGCGAAGAGGGGCGGTGGCGGGCGGAGGGTGTTGATGAGATGGCGCAGGTCGTTGGCGAGGTCATTCCAGCTGGCTGTGGGTTGTCAGTGGACTGGGATGACTGTGAGCCTAGAGGGTGGGCATACGGTCGTTGCCGAGGTTGGCGGCGTTGAGGACGCCGGAATGGCCCTGCCATGCTGCGTCGGCGATGATGATGCTCCGGATGTTGATGCCCTGTGCCTTGAGCGCGTGGTGGAGGTCCTCCCATAGGGGTTCGTAGAGTTCCTATGCATGGTCAGCCTTCCTGACGTGATCAAGGAGGGATGTGATTGTGTACCTTGGGGAAGCCGTTTGCATGGGCGCCAATGATGGTGATGTCCCCCTTCTGTGGCGAGGGATTGTCCCGGGGGATGTACTGCTTCACATGTTGTACGAGGGTGTCTGTCTGTGTGTGAGATGTCGCGCGCGCGAACTCGCGGAGATGCGAGGTTGGGAGTACATGTTCTTTGGATTCGAAGATAGAAGGCATGATGTCGTGAATGGGACGTCTAGTGGATGCTGGGGAGCCCCCGAACGATTGATATCTCACGTCGGAAACATGAGGCTGGGGATGGATGTGGGTGGTGGTGATGATGGAGTTGGTGTCAATGCCTCGGCTTTTGGACCGGGTCTCCACGCTTGTACCGGGTAGTCTAAACAAGTCCCGAATCCCGCCCTGCCCCTAACCCAAACCCAAACCACCTCACTCACCACTTTCACCCCCAGGGGTGAAATGGTTTGGCTGGCCGCCAGACAATAAATATGCCGCCCAAGATCATCTTGTTCGCCGGCGCCCCAACAGCCTCCGCCGTCACCGAGTCAACCTGCACCATCAGCACCGTCAACAGCGACCTCCTGAGATTCCTTGGTCCCAACACCCCGTCCATCACAAAACCGCCCTCCCCAAAGCAGTCATACGCACCATGGCGCTCCCTCAGTCTCGAAACAAGACCACTAAGAACTGGACTCGCCTTTTCACAGATGCACCATCCGGCAAGCCGGACGCAGCCCAACGATTTCTTCACAGCAGCGACTCTCTCCTTTGATGAGAGCGCAAGCCTGCAGACAGGCGAAGAAGACGTGCTCACTTCATTCTGTGAACACTCATTGGCGAACCACGAGCCATCGGCAGCGGATACCACCACCAGCGCTTCTCTAGATGAGACATCCTTCCTCACTGCAACGTCGGACCACACATCATCGTCGTTTCCCAAGACACCCTTACCGCCCTGTCACCTATCCGATGTAGAAGACATACCGTCTCCAAAGAACATCCTCTCCCTCGTGCCGGCCACCATCACCGTCAACCTCATCGCAGGCATCATATCCATCGCCCAGCCGCGCACCGTGACTACCCGGTACGGACGCCAACTGTCGCTGGTGGAACTCCTTGTCGGCGACGAAACAAAGTCTGGCTTTGGCATCACCTTTTGGCTCGGCGGCGACTCCATCCCCGCCAGCGTCTTGGCTAACCTGCGACGGCAGGATGTCGTTCTGATCCGGAACGTGGCTCTCAACGTCTTCCGAGACAAGGTATACGGGCAAAGCCTGCGAAAGGGCCTCACAAAGGTCAACCTCCTTTGGCGAAAGAACGGCGGTGGCTTCTACTCCCGACGGGACATGGTGTCCAGGAAACAGGCCCTGGATCCCCAGCTGGACAAGGCGAGGCGCGTCAAGGACTGGGTCATTCACTTTGTGGGCGGCGATCGACCTGCCACGAGGAGGACGACAAGGGCACGCAAGTCCTGGGACCAGCCGCCGGACGACACTCAATGAGGACGACGAAGTATATTCTCCATGGTAGTCATGGTGGATGTGTGGCGATATTAAACTATATACCAAAATTACACACAAAGACGAGGCAGTGCTGGCCACTGCATCGCCAGCAGAACACGAGGCTCATGCACCGCCCTCAGGGACAACCTCCTCCTTCTTGGCCCCGGGCCCCTTCTTGACGCTCTTCCACCGCAGCCCGAGCACGCAAAGAAAGGCCATGCCCGCGCAGGCGACGCTGATGTAGAAGGTGTTCCGCAACCCGCTCATGTACGCCTCCAGGACGGTGTCGAGGGCGTCGACGCGGCCCATGCGCTCGAGCACGCTCTTAATCTCCGAGGCGCCGCTGTTGATGAAGATGCGGGGGTCGAGGCCAATGTCGTCCGCGTTGATCTTGTCAATCAGGCCGTTCTGGAAGACCGTCTGCGCGACGGCGATGAAGACGGCGCCGCCGAGCGCCTGGAAGAATTGCACACAGGCCGTGCCGACGGGCACCCACTCCTGCGGCAGCACCGTCTGCACGACCAGGACGCCCACCTGGAAGCCGGCGCCGATGCCCAGGCCCGCGATGACCTGGTAGCCGAACCACTCGCGCAGGGGCGTGTCAATGTCCCAGGTCGTGATCAGGCCGGCGCCGACGGTGAAGAGCGCCATGCAGGGGATGATGACGACGTTGTAGAAGCCTGTTATGGTGATGATGACGCCCGACATGATGGACATGAGCACCGTCGACAGGAGAAGCGGGAGGATCTTGATGCCGGCCTGCACGGCGCTGACGCCTTTGATGGCCTGGAAGTACAGAGCTGACGGCTGTTAGCATTCATCTCAAGTCAAGTCCAGGTATATGTGCACTCACAGAGGTAGTAGATGAGCGGAAAGAAGCCCGCGCCAAAGAACATGGCAAAGAGCATCGCGCACAAGACGTCCCTGTTGGCGAATAGCCTCGGGGGCAGGGTGCCCTTGTCGCCCTGCCACAACTGGATACCGACAAAGATGGCAATCATGGCGCCAAACCCACAGAACAGCCCGATAATGGTCGCGCTGTTCCACGCATAGTCCGCGCCACCCCACTGCAGGGCGAGCAGCAGGCAGATGATGGCCGGGATGAAGATGGCGGTGCCGGGCAGGTCGAGCTCGAGGATGCGGCGGACAAAGGGCTTTTGGTTGGCGGCTGATGCGTCGTTGCGGTTCACCTGGAGGGAGAAGAAGACGATGAGCATGGCGAGGAAGCCGATGGGCAGGTTGACGTAGAAGCACCAGCGCCAGGTGGCGTGCTCGGTAAAGGCGCCGCCCAGCAGGGGCCCGGCCACCGAGGCGATCCCCCACATGCCGCCAATGAGGCCAAAGGCGAGCGGGCGCTTGGCCAGGGGCATGGACAGCGAGAGGATGACGATGGATCCGGAGAAGAGGCCGGCGGAACCGATGCCGGCGACGGCCCGGCCGACGATGAAGGCGGTAGATGTGGGCGCCACGCCGCAGACGAGGCTGCCGACCTCGAACATGAAGACGGCGCCCAGGTAGACGAGCTTGACGTTGAAGCGCTTGTAGATGCCGCCGTACATGGGCTGCAGGGCCGTGGTGGTTAGGAGGTAGGCGGATCCATACCAGCCCTGCGCGACACGTTAGCATTTGGTTCTCTCTCTCACTTCCTGACGAACGTACAATGTCCTTGACGCTCTTGTACTCGGCGGTGATGGCGCCCAGCGCCGGCGCGATGATGGTCTGGTCGAGCGCGACTAGGAACACGCACATGCAGAGCGACACGATGATGAGCGTGAGCTTGAGGCCCGAGGGATACACGGTCGCGGCCTCGTCCGCCGCGTCGGGCGTGCTCGTCCTCTTGTCGTCCGCCACCGATTCGGCCACGGGGGTCGGCGCGGGCTCCTTGTCGTGCGTCGACATGGTGATGTGTGTCCTTGCTGGTGGAAGGCTTGCTGTGGTGATGGAGCTGATTGAGGGTGCGAGTTAGATGAGAACGGGTAGCGCAAAGTCTGCTATATACCTTAATCCAATTACAGTTATCGCCAATGGATGTGGAACCAATTCATCTCCTGTCACCAGCTCGGCATTCTGACTGCAGCGATCAATCACGACGATTGATTGAGCTCGGCCGGATTCACGAGACAAAGTCCGCGAGATGTAGCTGTCATCACTCATCCCACCCCTACCTGGGTAATCAGAGCCAGCTACTATTAGCAGTGGCCGTCCGTCAGAAGCAATGATCCTGCGTGTCTGGATTGGCTGTTCGCACTCTCGAGTCTAGACCGGCCGGCAAGAGTTTGCCGGCATCGTGAGATCTGCTAGTCACCCAGGAGGGCCCCCCATCGTGCGCGCGCGCGGACTTGGTAGTTGTCCGAGTGCCGACGCATAGGCCAGGTCGCAATTCCGAGCTACTGTACTGGCTTGGCACGGCCGTAGGGCTGAGGCAGTGAGGTCGGCCTCCTTCAATGTGCGACGAGTTGTTTGTCCGCGAGCGCGGCTCTCGTTGCATTGTGTGACTCAGAGGTCATCTCTAGCACTTGGACCCCAGGGGTCGATTGCGTTATTCAGCCTCTCACAGAGTGGATGCTTGGAAGATACCTTGGATCATGAGCTCGTAGCGATGAAGACGAACTACCCTACACCAGCGTCTATACTCATAATGTGACACGACTGTGGCCACTTCAATGCAGCATCTATTCATCTACCTCATGGCTCCTCTTCCTCCTCCTCGTTCTCGCCCGGCGGAACCCACACCAACAACCCATCCTTATCAATCTTCATACCCTCCGTCGGAATGACGCGGAGCATCTTCTGAAAGTACTTGTCTCTCACCACGAGACCCGGCCGCACAAAGGTGCCCCGGACCAAGGGCAGCAGGCGATATGTCACGGCCCGCCTGCTCATCGGTAGCAGGTGGACTGTCGTCTGCTTGGCCCCCGAAAAGGCAAACTCGTCACTCGGCTCCATGGTCAGACCAAAGGTCAGGAAATGGGCCGATGGGTTCTCAATGGTAATGTCGAGGTGCATCAGGCTGTCATCCGGTGCAGTGGCGGCGGCGGCCGCTGGTGGCATCTCGAACACAGAGGCCAGCACGCGTGGCTCAGTGCTCAGAACCAGATACTGGCCCGCTGCCATGACCGTCGTGTTGACAGGCTGATCCTGCTCGTCCTGCCGCTGCCACTGTATGACGATGGACACGTCCACCGAGACAGGCTGCCGGTCGTCCAGGCTCATCTTCTGGGCCGTCAACTCAAATCGAGCTTCCTCCATCGTCTTGGGTGTCATCACTACACCGTCGGCGGGGATCGGGTGCTGCTTGACCACGTCACAGCGTGCATGGCCCGCGCTGGGGGCGACTTTCATCTCCATGCCCAGAACTCTGAGATCTTCCTCGGCAAACGAGGCGTAGTGGCATATCAGGCACCACGCTTGCGCAATGCCCTTGGCAGCCGTCGCCGCTTTTGACGCCTCGTCCCCGGTGACAATGTTCTCGTGGTCAAACAGGTTAGGCCATGGATCGTGGTGCAATCGCGGCACGAGGTCGTAGTTGGCCTCAAACGGGCTGACGATAGCAAGCTGCACCGGAAGCATCTGCATGATCGGCGTGGCAGGGTCTGAGTCCAGGTGATATGTCGCGCGCACATGCAGGTCAAGTGTCGTCGGGGCGTCCAATGGCTCCATCGCCAAGTTGAGGTCCGACGTTGCCGCGCTCTCCAGCTTGCCCAGCGAGAAGCCGGTGATCTTCGACTCTGCTTCCGCCACGCTGGCCGTCTGCTCCTCCTCCTCCCCATTACTAGAGAGCGTGAAGATGGGCGCTTTCTGGCCAAACAGGTGTACATCCACCTTGACAGAAGCAACCTCGGCCTCGGCGTTGTCCAGCTGGACTTTGAGTTTGATGGGCTCATTGGCGTAGTATTGGTTGCGCGGTTCAAGGACTTGAATGTCCAGCTTCGGCGGCCGAGGCTGCACTTGCAGCGTGTGTGCATCATCGCGTGCATGGAACGGTCTTTTGAAGCCGTCCCTGTACCATCCACGCGGCTGACTAGCTCGACCAAGCTTCATGCCGTACGTCATGTCGAACTGCTCGCCTCTGTATGTTAGCTCGAGAGATGCCGCAGAGATCTCTCCAGCCTCCCGCAGTGGAATGCTCAGCTCGTATACCCGGGTACTTCCTGGCACGAGGGTGAGATCGTCGTCACCCTTCAACAGGGACGGCAGCCCGTCTTCCGAGTTCTCGTCAAATTGCTCCGACAAGGTCGTTGCGGATTTGAGGAACGTCCCGTCGCTCCCACTGCCAGCCTTGTGGCTGAGAACGATGGGCTTGAGACTCCCATCAAAGGTGATCTTGATCTCGCTTAGTGCCAAGGGTGCTGCGCCAGCCAGAGCATTGGAGGTTAAGGATAGCTGCGCGCTGCAATGGTCACCCGCTCTGCTCTCCTTGTTGCGAAACACAAAGGAGGCATCCACAAAGGACTCATGTTGGTCGTCTGTCAGCGAGACAGTGGGCTTGTCTGTCAACTCGATTCCCTCCAGGGACCGGGACAAGTCATAGGACCATTGCGGTCTCTGAGCAAACTGCTTGCTCATCAGCTCCCAGTCCACGGCAACCACCAGGTCTGCTTTCCGTTCGGCGGCCGCAGCTCTCCTTATTAACCAGCACAGATCCTCGGAAGCGCCATGCCACCCCTCGGATCGGAAGACTCGACTTTCCCAGAGCGGTCGTAGAATGGACAAGACGTCCTGCCACTTCTTCATCCGAGAAAACTCACGTGCACATTCCAACGATAACTCTGACGCAATCCTCAGCTGGTTTCGCGCCTCGAATTGTGCTTTCGCCTCGAGAAGACAGTCCACAATGAGCTGCGCATGGTTCGTGCCTTGGCCCTCCAGTGGATTCTCCTCGTAGGGCATGGGGCACAAATATGTATCGTAGCTGAAGACCTTGCCCTTCTGGTCAGGTGGTGATCTATCCTCCTCCCGAATACGCGCAGCTAGTCGCCGTCGGGCCATGAGGGCTCTCGCTGCGGTGCGATACCAGTATCCTTTGTGGTGTAGGAGCTCAAATGGCTGCAGTCGATCGCCAAGGACGGCTTTATCCGGGGGCAGAAACATGGCGCCCGATTCAGGCTCCAACCCCTGGAGCTCGACCTTGTCCATGAGATCGGCCATGACCAAAGCCCACCTCGCCTCCCAGGCCTGCCAGCCGTAGTTGTCGGTGCCGTGTCCACGTCGCTCCACAAAGTCCGCCAACCGGTCGCGGTGGGCCTGCCATCTCTTCACAGCGAGGCTCGTCTGCCGTAGCCAGAAGTGCAACCGCAGGCAGCGGATGGCAATAATATCCGCCAGCAGACGCGCCTCGTTCCATCGGGGGCTCCAGCTCGGGATCGTGTCCAGGACGTCCGGTCCGAGGAGCACTTCGTACGCCTGCTCATATGATTTCATCGCAGCGTCGTACTCCTGGCGGAACTCGCCCAGAACGGCCGACTTGAAATCGTACCGGAAGTTCCAACCGGCCAATTCCAGCGTCCGCGATGTGCCCGAGGTCGGCGGCACTGTCGGTTGCGGCGCGATGCCCCGGGATCTCTTCTTCCGCGCGTGGCGTCCCAGGTCCCGATAGTATTCCACGGCGGGCCCGTAGAGGGCAGACAGGATATTGAGCATCACATTCTTCAGCTCGCCGGGTGACCCCTGTGGCGGGATATAGAATAGCGATTTGGGATCAAGGCCTGATCCGCGACGAATGTTCTCGAGGCGTTCCTGTAGCCCGGTGGCTTGCGTCGCGGGTGTGCTGTCGTCGTCTGCCAGCAAGACCACCGCCAACTTGGTCTTGTACCCTGATGCCACCAGTGCACTCCTGAACGCCGCAATGTCGCTCTTCAGACGATTGTCTTGTAGTGTTGTAGTCGTCGGATCGGTCGTGATTGTGTAGAAGCTGAGTATGATACTCGGTACGAGGTGCTGGTGTTTCTGTATCCATTGCGCATCTATCAGGCCATCCGGATAAAGTCGAGAACAGGTACTGAGCGGCGAGAATGGCGAATGCAGTACAGGCAGTGAGGTCGAAGAGGACTCTTCCTTCTCGCTGTCTGGTAGCTGCGCTTTTCGAGGCGGTAGGAGGACGGACTGCGACCCTGTCAGAAGCAGTCTTCAATCATGGGAACCACGGGTCTTTTACTCTGCCTGTGCTTTTCACGCGGAATCTGAATTTCTCCTCTCTATCCACGCCCTGCCAGGATCGCCCTGCGGCGTCGACTTTTGTGAACAGCTCATCCAGCACAGTAGCCTCTCTCGTCTCGAGCCGGGGAAGGTCGGATTGTACCAGGATGCCCTGGTCCTTCAGGTCGCCTTCGATTGGGAGTTCGGGTTCGGCGCCATTGAGACCAGAGACGACGAGGAATGGGACGCTGTGTCCCAGGCTGCCTTCTGGAAAGTCGTCCATGGTCAGGCGCTGGGCTCGAGGCGCCCGAGGTAGGGGCTTGACAGCGACTGGAGGAGGGGCTTCGCGAGTGGGGAGGATGAGCAGCGCATGGACGTATTCTTGTCAAGGAAGTAATCTGGCGAGAGGATGTCTTGACTATCAAGATCGCTGGAGGCTGTCCGACCGCATCAGCACATGCGCCCACATTGAGGCCATGATGCAAGCAAGCAAGCAAGCTCACATGTCGTTCCAGTCCTGACAGAGTGACCAAGCAATTGCTGCTGCTCCTGCTGCAGCTGCTCCACGGTGGAGCCAACCCCCTCCACCATCCCTGCTGAGTGCCTGGCATCTTGACTGTGACTTCCAGGGCGCCCGAAGTTTCTCCGCCTCGCCCAAAAATTCAAGAGTCGCGACGACCACCTCTTGCGCGCCGCATATCAACGATACCTTCACACACACCAATCCGCCGCCATGTTTAGACCGACACAGTCCCTGCTCACAGGCTCCGGAAAGTATCGACACGTCCGGCTCACGACCAAAGATGTCGGCAGGGGCTTCTACAAGGGTAACCGCACCGGTTCCATGGGCCGCCACACAAAGTACGGAACGTATCAGATCGACTGGAACAAAGTGCGGACATATGTCGTGCCGGATCTGAGCGGCTGCCAGGTGAGAGATATGCGCACCTGCAGAGCGGTCCACGGCAAAGAAGACTAACGGGAGAACCTCCAGCTCACGCCCTACGTGAGCGCGCAGATCACAAAGCCGGAAAGCTCCTACAAGGGGATACCCAACGGACCGCGAGACCCGTATCTATACATTGAGAACTGGAAGGACAAGAACCAGGTCGACTAAGGCCAAACGACCCATCACGAATACGAACGAGAGGACAAGCGGAGGCTTCTCCAAGATACTGTATTACTCTGTGTATATCAATTGTAAACCGAACAAATAGAAGCGTCTGTCTGGGTTAGGGTATATGCGCGCAGACTCCTTGCTGCAAAACGCTCCTGGTAGCGAGTGTGGGCCAAAAATGCAATTTCTGTCTTTTCTTCCTTCTCTTTGGCATTGATTTCTTCCTCCTTTATTCCTCTGTGAGTGCGTTGTGATCAAGTTGCGATCGGCATTTCGGCGCTAACCTGAGCGGGTGCGCTGCCGTTCTGGCCATGTCCCATCCTAGGGAGCTCCTCTTGGGCGGTGACAAAGGACTCAATCCCTGGTCTCTGGACATCACTCTGCGCATCAACGGGCGGGCTGATCGGTCTGGACGCAGGAGGGCTCATGGCCGAGTCCAGCGTGACCATGCTGGCGGTCTCGGCTTCCTTGTTGATAGAGAAGGGCAAGGCAATGCCATCGATAAAGGGCCGCTTGCCCGTGGCGCCCACAGCGGGCACCGCGAGGTTCTGCGCTGTCTTCTCAGATTCCTTGCGATAACCCATGAGGCTGTCCATCGGCGTGTGCTCGTCAATCGGCGTCTCGCCAGTCTGGTTCTCGTCGTACACCATCCTGCTACGGGACAAACTCCTGCCTCTCGAGTCAGGGGTCGCAATATCATTGCTGAATGGGCTTCGCGGTGGTTCCAGGGGAGTGGTAGACGGTGCTTGGGACGCAATGTCCGAAAATGGCCGCGCTCCTTCACCATCGTTGGGCGACACAGCCGTGGTCTCCATGGGCTGCTCGGCATGGCTAGCTTTGCGCTCACGTCCGCGTGCAACGGTGGCCTCGTCGTGCTTGGATCCCCAGAGTGACCACACGGCCAGACCCAGGCCCTTGACGCGTTTCTTGTGTTGCGATTTCTCCCCGATCCGGCGGCGTCCTGCCAGTGCAGTGGGCGGCGGCTGCTCGCCCGGAAACGTGTGATAGCCAGCCACCATGTCGTCAATAATCCTCTTGTACACCTTGGCCTTGGTGGCAGCGTACTTGGTATCCCACAGGTTCTTGGCCGTGAGCCATTTCTTCACCTGCCCAGCCTTGATGACGCCAACCTCCTCTGGCTTGAGCTTGCAGCCGTCGAGCTCTTCAGCTTTCGGCAGGGGATGGGTCACGCCGTGGCGGGTGACTCTCTGCCGCACCATGTGGTTCACAAAGGGTGGGAGAGCATCGCCCGCCTTGCCCACGGCGCCCGACTTGTTCTCTTGCTCCAAGGCAATGCGCTCCTCCTCCTGCTTCTTCTTCTCGACGTGATCCTGCTTCGTTCTCTTCTTCTCCTGGCCATCCTCTTGTGTGGTCTCACCGTCGTCACCCGTAGCCGATCCCGAGGTAGTGATGAAGGAGATGTCGTCGTCATCTGGGATCTCTATCCCAACTCGCTGGGCTCTCGCCAGGCACCAGGCGCCAAACTGGGCCACGGAACGGTACATGTACTTGGCTGGACGGGTGAAGCTCAGTGTCGGTGCCACGTGGCACAGATCATCCCATACCTGGAGCTGGACGTCCGTTGGCTCGTACTTTGCGAGCTGGGCCCGTCCCTGCTCGTCCATCTTTTCTGGTGGCGGCGCGTACTTGGATGGATTGGCGCACTTGTGCGCCAGGTATATTTGTTCATCGCGCAGGATCTCGGCGCCTCCCACCATGATGAGTAGTGGCGGCAGGCCACCAAGCGTTGGCTGCAAGATTGGGCTGACCAGCGGGTGATCAAGAAGCTCGTTTGTCGTGTATAATTGGATCTGGTCTTTCAACCTGACTGTCTTCCCGTCAATGTCCACAGACAGGAATCGTTGTGGATCGTGAACAGTGCCAGCACTGGTCGTCTTGCCATCCTGTGCTGTGACGCGCTCGTTGCTGGATGTTGCCACAGGATCCTGCTGTTTGTTTTGCAAATCTCCTGTGGTCAGCTTTCCGGCTTTGCCGCGTCTCTTCTTGTCCGCCTCAGTCGCCAGCATGGCGGCATCGTCCTCATTAGGTGGCGGCCATGATCGTGAAGGCTTGTGGTGAAATCCGTACTGAGGGATGTAATCCATAGGGGCCGGGTTTCCCACACTCGGGAACGAGTGCGTCAAGTCAACCCAGGGGCTGATGAGGATAGCTCCGGCGGGGAGGGGAATGCCCTGGTCTCGGAGAACACAGAGTGCCGCCATCACCATGCCTCCCCCCGCCGAATCACCAGCCAGCACGATCTCTTTGGGATCTTGTACTGTGAGCAGATGCAGGTACGCCGCCACGGTGTCCAGCAGACCGCAAGGAAAAGGGAACTGCGGCGCAAGTCTGTACCGCGGCGCGAAGACGCGGGCCTTGAGCTTGCGTGCATGGCGCTGCATCTGGTACCTATGCTCGTCCACGCTGCCGAAGAAGTAGCCTCCACCATGTATATATAGCATCACGCGGCTCGTTTTCCCGCCGTTGGCCTTGCGCTCCGCAGCGTCGGACTTCATCTCGATCCACTCAGCCTCCAGGGGCGCGTCGTCTTTCCTCCACTGCCACCATTCGCGGCCGCCCACACGGCGAATGCCATCCTCGCCCAGTTGCTCCTGGAGCAGACGGGCCGCTTCCTTGAGGTGGGCCTCGGAGACGATCGCATCTTCGACCTTGATCCATTGGGGATGGGGCACCCATTGCGCCGTGAAGGCTTGGAGCTCCTCCACGGTATGGTGCGAGGCGTACTCGAGGAAGCACTTGACGAGGTGAAGACCCTCGTCGTACGACAGATGCGCTGTCGGACGCTCCTTGAGTGGTCCACGGTTGAGGTACTACAGTTGCGCGTCTCGAGTCAGCGGCAAGAACTGGGTCTATTTGCATGAACTGTGTGCGATCCACCACTTACGTGTGAGAAGAGCGTCGAGACGACCGTGGGCGTCACAGCCAATGAGACAGATGTTGTGTTGAGCTTTGGCATGGTTGCTCGCTCTCTCGTGTCTCGTCAGGACGAGACTGAAGATGTTGAAATCGAGACGAAGCTGGTGCCACGCGCGAGGAAGTCCCTCGTCCCTCCCAAAGGCTAGTCTACAGGTAATCAGTCTGCGTCGACGACAGGAGCGCAATTCCATTTCATTTCCTCGAGCGCAAGCCTCATGATGTCATCTCCATGGAGTGAGACCCCTTATTTCAGTCACTACCGTACCGGAGCCGGCCAATCGTCGGTGGGGGTCCCGAATCCGCGCGCATGCATGCATGGATGGTCCGTGCGTGAACCGCCGGCAAAACGATCAACTCTCACCAAAATTTTTATGCATGCGGACTTCGTACAGGCGATGCCCCTCCAAACGCAACAACAGCACAGCGCCACCCCACCACGACATCAACATGGCGACCACATCACAAGCGACGCTACCGCCAGCGGGTATGTTTACAGATCTTTTATTCCAAGGGCTAGACTGACTCTTACCAGCTGAACGCCAACAAACCTTCGAGCAAGCTGTCGCCCACGCCCTCCATCTCTGGCCGGCCCTTACCCTCTCCGTAGCGAACAATTGGGGAGGTGAGGACTCATCAGACAAGCGAGACTGGTTCGCCGGCGTCATCGTCGACCTCTTTCCCGAATACACCGACACACCTGCTGCCCCCGGCGCCAAGGCGGTGGAGGAGCACGATTTGCAGGATGTAGAGGAGGTCCTGCTCCAGGTCATGGTGGACGAGTTCGATGTCAACGTGGACGACGACTCGGCCTACGAGGTGGCCACGCAAATCGTCGCCGCCCGTACCCAATGCGCACAGGGCCAATACGACGAGGCCAAGAAGCTTCAGGAGCGCTTCAACAACCGCAACGGCAAGAAGGTGGATCAGCTCTTCAAAAAGGTCGAGGACAAGGATCAGGACACCGACTGGGAGTCTGATGACTCGGGCGACGACGACGATGACGCAGATGTCGAGATGAGCGAGGCGCCTGCTGCACCGAAACCGCCCAGGGAGAAGCCTGTGCCCGAGGTCGACGAAGATGGTTTCACAACGGTCACCAAGAAGAGGTAGAGAGGGAGCTATTCACGACATATGTAATGACATTGTTTTGCCAGCGAACAGACTGGACCGAGACCACAAACGCCTAACGAGAAGGAATCATTGACAATGGTATACGTACCAAAACTACTCCCAATCATCATCGTCGCTCTCATCCGCCTTCTTGGCCGCCGTGTCCTTGGGGCTGTTGGGCGCTCGGCTGGTCTTCCCGGAGGCTGCGCCAACCACATCGTAGCTCGCCTCGCTGTCGGCTTGGGATTTCTCGTCGTTCGACTTGCGGGATTCGGTGGGCTTGAGAGTGCCCTGCGCGGGCTGCGCGGGCGGCTGGATGGTGGAGGAGGATCGGACGGAAGCGGGCTTCTTGTTGGCTGTCTTGTCTTCTTCTTCGTCATCGTCGTCGTCCGAATCATCACCCCAACCAACCTCGTCCTCCTCCGCGGCAGCTGTGCATCGTCAGTAGCTACTAGACTGGGATCATGGGAGTCACCCACCTTTCAGTAGATCTCGTCGCCTCGTCTCCGCAGTCTCGATCCCGTGCCTCATAAAGTAGTAGCGCTGCCAGAAGTCGGCATACGGGATCTGGTCGGGTACCAGTCTCTCCATTGTCGACCTCAAGTCGGGGTATTTGTCCAAATCACTGGCAATGTCTGCTGTCTTCTTCTCCACGTCGAAGGCCTTGGCCCATTCCTCGTACTCGGGCCCAGCGGGGGCCTTGGTGAACCCTTCTGTCGAAGTATGGATGACGTGAAGTTGCGCATCAAAGCGCGAGGTGTGAATCACCCTCTTGCCTTTGGCGTCTTTGCTCTCAAAGAGAACCGTAGTGTCTTGGCTGCTGGCGTCTGTCGGAGCGATGCTCACCGCATCGCGCAGGAAGTCGCGTACATTGCCTCCAAAACGGAGCAAGGCCTCGTCCGCGGCATCCTCGGCCTTTTGCAGGTCCCTCAGGCGCTTCGCAGCTTCGGATCGCAGTCGTTCGAGCATGCTCTCGGAAGGCTGCCCTGCGTTGGACGCCTCTCCAGTTGCTTTCTCAGGGTCACGCGCCCGGCTGCTCTCGGCTTCATCGCTCGGTTCCTGCTTCGAAACCTCCAGCACGTCGTGCAGCGTGAGGCCCCGTGTCTGTTGGGTGATGTTCTGTCGAAGATCGCTGATTCCTTTCCCGGCCTCTTCGCGTACCTCGGCAAGCTCTTTGCTGGCCTGTGTGTAGACCGATTCGCCCTGTTGACAGTCAGCGCCCTGCTTCGCACTTGATTTCGATCACCTCGCACCTGCTTCACGACGGTTCCGAAGAAGCCTCCGATCCTGGAGCCCCATGGGCTGTTTGTGAATGCCTTGTACGCATCCTGAATCTCGGTATTGAGGTTCTGCTGCGTCTGCGTCGGGTGCGCGTCGTCGCTCGGCCCGACCTCGCCTTCGCCTTCCTTCCGCGCGTACCCTCGCTCTTGCAGGTGATCGTACGCGAGGTCCATGACGTTGGGCTGCTCGTGGTAATTGTCCAGTGGGATCGGGAGAGGCGTGTTGGTAGGGCCTGGGTTCCAGTCGGTTCAAGTCCAACTTCGGACTGTCGCTAGTGGTCCCTGGTACCTTAGTGAGTGGGGTCGAGAGCTTGGCGCGGATCACATTGGGCCTGGGGAACCTCAGGTCACTTAATGTACTGTGACTACAAGGTAGTCCTGATACTAAGGTAATTAAACTGTAAGCATAAGCAGTATTCAAGGTCTTGAAGCATCCATCCACCGACAGGACATTGGCCGTCCATAGCTATGACAATTGCGTCGAAAGACGTCTCTGGCCTAAACTTGTTGAATTCGAATTTAGGTGGTTATTCCTGAAGCTGCCGTCGAAGCTTACCACGTTACTCGAGACATCTTAAATGACGCTATTGGGAAATAACAGCAATCGTGACCGCTTGTTTTCTTCTTAGTAAAAGCAGCTTAGAGAGGAGCGAGCATACCAGCCTCACATGGACCTCATGAGGGCCAGCTCAATGCAGCGGCAAGCATTGCGGAGTGGTACACCCGCTTCCAGGGTAGGGTGGCCGCTTGCGGGCATGACTGCGACTGTCCGTCTCCAAACATGATGAACATCCGTCTTTGTGCATGACCACACCTTCGGAAAAATTGCAGGATCTTGAAGCGCCACTGCATCTAATAAACGTCCGTTCAGGAATAGTCGTCAGGCCAGGACAGCCACCCTCTCTGGTCTCGAATCTGCCCTTGCAGCACTTGGCTCGCAATGATCCACCCGACCAAGATCTAGCAATGTCTGCGCCACGATGAAGTGCAAAAGACCCTGGCCCCAAATGGTCTTGCCATGTAAGACGAGCCACATGACGATCCGAGTCCCTGAGGCTAGTAACAACTATCGGCAGTCCATTCTCGCCGAGATCTAAATGATCTCCACAGACCGTCGTCCAGAGCACCTGATCATCGCTTTCGTCAAGATAAACCAATGGAATGGACGCTGCCTCGGCCTCGAGCTAAGCCCCAAACCGAAATCGTCCTTGCGGTTGCCATTCCTGGGTAGCCGCGATCGAGGCATCATTGTTCAGTAAAATTAGCGTGGTGACCAGAGCCAAGTAGCACTTGCTCGTGGCTGGACTCGGAATGAGCAGAATGAGAAGCAGGCGAGGTGAAGAACTAGATCACCGTGTTGGCATGTTTGGGAGGATGGCATCAGGGCACCAAATCCCATTCGCAAATACTACCGAGTGCCCAGATCGATTTTCCAAGAATGCGCATAGGGTTCAGTTTCGCCATCGTTGCGGGGTGAAGATCGCGGCAGGGGCCCATGACGTAGGCTTCATGACGTCAGGTCAGGTTCACCAAGCTGCAGTCGATCCGGATCGTAAATGCCCGCAACTGCCCGTAACGCGTCACGCGTGACTTGATGAGCTCAACAAGTTGATCGTGGTCTCTTTTGTCCCTATCCGGCTCACGAGTAAGTATATAACCCCTCGCTTCTGCCCCTCCAAAGTCTGCATCCTTTCATCACCTCATCCAAACTACAAACCTCAAACACACAACTTCAACCACCAACCAACACAACAACCTCAATCTCTCATCATGGAGTCCATCAAGCAGGGTGCCAACTACGTCGCTGAGACCGTCCAGGGTGCTGTCTCTGGTGCTTCCAAGGAGGCCAACAAGGAGGTCGCCAAGGACTCCAACGCTCCCATCGGCACGCGGTGAGTTCATCGTCAACCCATTGAAGTGTGACGACCTCGATACTAATGCGAACATAGCATGAGCGCCGCCAAGGATGCTCTTGGTGACAAGAGCGACGAGTCTAGCCACGATGCCAAGGCCAGCGCCCACAAGGAGATTGCCAAGAACTAAGCAAATCGACATTCGATGCTCGAGCGACGGCGTTGGAACGTTTTGGCAGATGGGATAAGCTTACGAGATTATGAGAAGTTCTCAATGAATTAATAAACCCACGTTTTGGCATGAGCCTGCTCCATGAAAGTGCTCAATCTGCTGTGATAGTGCTCCTTTTCGCCTTTTGCTCCAATCTCATGTACGTAGGTCATTCGTACGACGGACCTTTATGCACTCACAAACACTCTGGGTCAAAGTACTAGTATTCTAGTACCGACGTTGGCAATTCACCCATGAGTCTGGTACTAATGTTGTAAAATCGCCCTCAAGTCTCTGGTACTGACGTTGGAAACTCACCCTCAAGTCTGGCAAGGTTTCTTGTGCTGCTGCGTCTAATTGATGCTAACGTGCCTTGTTACTTACAACTGACAAGTGAGTGCCCACCAACAACCAGCCTGGGTTTCTTGCGCAATGCCAAGTCATATGGGATTTGATCGGATTGGGACCTGCATCATAATTGTTGAGATGTTCACACCAAAATGACCAGCGATAGCCGGGTGACTCAACTAACGTCCCTTGTACGCAGTACGCTTGCTGACGGCGCATCAGTTATTTACACTGTGCGGCAGTGAACATGGCGCGTGAAAGAGGCCCTCGGAGCGCTGCTGCGCACTCACCCCATGTGCGAATTTGCGTCTAAGCTCCTAGTCTTCAACACTAGCGACACTGTATTGGTGGAGGCCAAGGGACTGGAGCCAATCAAAGTTCGCCGTTCTCGCAACAGGTGCGAACGTGGGTGGCCCCGCATGTCGGAGGGCCGATGCCAGATTCTGAATCCGGATCGTCCTCGCTTATAAATCGTCCATGCGCTGGAATCATTGAGAATCGGCCCATCAGTCCCCTGGTCCAGGAACTAATTCAGTTTCTTCCTTCGTGCTCAACGAGGAGCATTACGAGAGTACCAGACTATCTCTTCAATTCGAGCCCGTACAAGTCCTCCACACAACAGATCTCTGCCAGAAAAGTCTCCGTCTGCGGAGTTTGATCAGGCGCAGAATCAGCGAGAGCACTATCCGTACAGCACCCTTAACTTGCGCAGACCACCCGCCGCCCAAGTGCTTCATTCCGCTGATTGATACGGCCATTTGTTGCCCGCCTCGAGGCTTGCGAGCGACACGGCGCAACACCAGCACAGAACTTTGTCCCCGCCCGACATCGGGTGCAAAAGGGCTGCTGTGCCTCGTCATAATCAATCAGTGCCATCCAAACGCCGAAGATCCAGCCATTTCTGCCTGGGTGGCTGGCTCGTTCAGAGCGGTGCGGTGCCAAAGCTGACCCGCCACCCTCACTAAATCCGAACATCCGGTAATCGTCCGCAGGGCGTCAGCATCCAGCCCTCGTCCAGTCCTGACCGATCGAATCAGCTTCACGGCCAGGGCGTCCCTCATCTTGCATCAACTGGAAACGCTCATCATCCATCTCCATACGAACACATTATCCACGACATCAAAAATGGCCTCAGCCGACGCTGGCTCTGGCGGCTCTTTGCCGCCCAACTTCTTCTTAACCCCGCAGCAGCAGAACTTGCTCTTCGCGGCCCTCAATTCGAACAAGCCACAGCCAAATGGCGGGGGACTGACTCTTTCGCCCAACTCATTCGAGACGTCGCCGATACAGAGCCGCCACGACAACCACCAGCACAACAATCAGGCCTTCAACGAGAGCCCCTTCCTTGACACTCTTAATGAGGATCTTGGAGACTCGAGTTTCGACTTTTCATTCGCTGACGATCAGCAACCGCGCATGATTGGTGAACTCCCCCAGACAGTCAAATCGGAACCATCGGACACAGACCAGCACGAGAAGAGGAGCCACCCGGATGACGACGAGGATGATTCGCAGGACCCCAAGCGAAGGGAGAGCACCGAGAAGGTCCCCAAGAAGCCGGGACGCAAGCCACTCACAAATGAACCAACCTCGGTAGGTCCATCCTTGATTCCTCACATGCAAGCAATGCGTGCTAACGTCCCTCGAGAAGCGCAAGGCTCAAAATCGAGCGGCCCAGAGGGCATTCCGTGAGCGCAAGGAGCAGCACCTGAAGGATCTCGAGACCAAAGTCGAAGAACTTACACAAGCATCCGAGCAAGCCAACCACGAGAACTCGAAGCTGCGGGCTCAGGTCGACCAAATGACCACCGAACTCAAGCAGTACAAACAGAGGCTGTCCTTGATGTCCAACCCCACGAAGCCAGTCGCCAGGAAGGACCACACTTTCGGCAGCTCTGCTGTCGGCAATCTCGCCGACGTGAACTTCCAGTTCAACTTTCCCAAGTTTGGCGGCAGCCTGCCTGGCTCTACGGCCAACAAGCAGCATCGCTCAGCCTCACAGCCCATCAGCCCGCAAAACAGCGTCGTCAGCCAACCGGCCAAGAGTCGCACACTCGATAACAAATCACCGTCCACCTTTTCTGATACCCAATTCAAGGACGACCTGGCCAAGTTCTCTGGCATTTTTACGCCGTCCGTGACGAGTTCTGCTGGCAGCGGGTCGAGAGGGAGCATGGACTCTGCGCAGTATTCACACGGCGGCGCAACAAGCTCTCCCTCGGCGTCCTCCAACTCGAATGCCGGGCCGAGTTCGTCGTGTGGAACATCTCCGGAACCATTTACACAGTCGCCTCTTGGTTCCAAGCCGATTGAGACCATGACAACCATTGGCGAGGAGCAATCCAACACATCATCGGAGCCGTTTGCCCAGTTTGCGAACATTGACTTCAACAACAGCACCAACTTTGACTGGCTGGCGAACCAGAATGGTGGAAGCTTTGAGCCTCAGTTGTTCGGCGACTTCCGCGAGCCTCAGGAGAATATTCTGTCGGATCCTTCCTACGATGACTTCTTCAACGACGCACTCAACGCGGACTTCTTCACGCCCTTCAACATCCCACCCGAATCATCACTTGGCAAGGTCGACAATACGCACACGAGCTCGGCACCCAAGGCCAATCTCATCGATGCCATTGATGCACAAAAGGAGGACTACGACGATAGTCTCAAGCCAGCCAAGGAACCCATGAACTGCAACCAGATCTGGTACGTGTCCGCCCCACCATCAGCGCCCGTCAACTCTTCACTAACCCATCGCAGGGAAAAGTTGCAAAATTGTCCCAAGGCCCAGAGCGGCGAGTTTGACCTGGACGGTCTCTGCTCCGAGCTCACCAAAAAGGCCAAGTGCTCCGGCACCGGGCCTGTTGTCGGGGAGAAAGACTTTGACTCCATCCTGAATAAGTACATGGGCAACTACGATTCCAAGTGCGTCGCCAACTCGCTCGGCATTGAGGTCGACCGCAGCACCAAGTCCAACGGCGTTGGCCTCCTTTGAGAGCGACACACTTCCTGGGCTTGCATTTGGACCACGGTTTTGCATAGAGGGCGCATTTTTTCTTTGATTTTGTACTGTAGGCCCGGGGTGGCCCCGGGCACTGAGCACGGCGGACAGCTTTCGACTGGAACAATTGGTCGGCATTTGGGGAGTGGACGAATCGAGATACCGAGGGCACTTGACACGCATGGGCATACGGGACGGATCGTCTCTACTTTGTAGAACGGACGCTGCCGTGTCGTGGCTGAGACGAATATCACGATGAATGAAGTGGATCTGGGACTGATCTTGTTGATTCGGCGCTACACTAGCAACTGGCTATGATATAATTACATACCTACTACTCCTACTTGACTTTCCGCGTTCAACGCTGGCGTCTGGACATGTGCGCACACGGTTATAGTGACTCCTCCGCTGGACCCAGGTTGTTTTAGATAATTGGGGGTATTTATTGATATTCTTTCATGACCCAAGATAATAACCAAAAAATGACTCCACCAGCACCAACATTATCTCCGCGTCTAATCCGCTCGATGCATGTTCTAACTGTCTGAAGAAGAAGACACAACCTGCCAGCCGCACCAGTCGTTGATCGCTCCGATATTTAGACATGCGTCGCTCATGCCAGGGGCCTTCCTCTGCCTGCCAGTGTCCAAGCAGGTGGGGGTGTTCCTGGTAGGTGATGTGATCCCATCCCAAGCCCCAGAGATTCCGATGCATATGATTGTAAAAGAAGTATCATCGTGTGATCATCACGCTCGTCGTGCAACTCGTGCTGCAGGTTTGCTCCCGTGCGTACGGCACCTGTCTAAATGATATGGGCGCTTTGAACGGCCTGTTGCCACGGCACTTGGCCTGTCGTCCTCCTCGAATCACCTCAGCCCGGCGGTGTTACTTTCGACATGGAGCTGCCCCCGCCTGGTAAAGTCTGTAGTTGTCCGCGAAACTAGCCGATCACTACGCGAGCACCCTCCTTCCCTAACACACCCCTCTCTTTGGGCCGTGGGCTGTGGTTGCGCCCCTTCTTCGATTTCAAGAAGCCGAACATACCGCCCGAGCCTTCACCCTTGCCATCTGCGGCGGCGTTGGCGTCTGTTGGAAGAGTGGCGTCCTGGCGAGCTAATTCTGACCAGCTGCCACTTCCGTCCAGCGTCATCTGCACGCCGCCCGTGGAGGAGGCTATGCGGTTCGTTGATGAGCGCGACTTGCGGGTGAAGTCTGTCTGGTAGGCGGTAGGCAGAGGCGGCGCGGTCCTCTGAGGGCGTACAGGCTTGCCGTCAACTCCCGAATGTTGCCCTGTGGACGTCATAGGGTCTTGGGTCACGAGGTAAGGTGACGCTGCAGGTGTCACTTCATCCGTCGTCAACGCACGGGGACCATCCTCGTCCGAAGTGCCCTCACCAGCCGTGATCCTGCGTTTGTCAGTTCCTGCGTTCAACATCCTTGGGGCATCTAGAACTTACTTCTTGTACGCCGCTAGCGTGTAGTCAAACGGACGGAAATCCGTCTCGATCGATTTGTAGAGGTTGTCCTCACGGATCTCCTTCTCCGTAGCATCATCCTTCAACTTCTCGCGTGGCTTCTGGCGACGAGCACGGGCTTCCAATGGCGCCTCCTCCAGTAGCAGCTCCTCCAGATCGTAGGTGGCGTCGAAGTTGGTCTTGTCGGAGCTGGGTACGAACACTGGCTCAATCTGCTTGCGTTCGAGCATGTTGAAGTCGAAAACCTTGAAAAAGTCGTGTTCCACAAAGCTCTTCCAGTCGCGGCCTAACCGCTTATCGGGGTTCGGCTCGAGGGCGGCCCCAATGGCGTACAGACAGCTGAGGGACACAGGTGGCTGGGTGATTGGGTATTTGGGGTTCGCGGCTTGGATCGTCTCGCTGAGTGACTTTTCCGAGTTGCCCTCAAATGGGCGTTTGTTGTATATGCATTCGTAGAACAGGACGCCCAAGGACCACCAGTCCGCCCTCACATCGTATCCGTTCCCAGCATAGACTTCGGGCGCTAGGTAAGCCAATGTTCCGGATTTGCTGGACAAGACTTTCCCGGGAACGATGTCGGACGCAACGTTCTATTGCTCGTTAGCTCATGTACGCTACAGGGGCCCACTCAACTTACAAAGTCTGTCAAATGGACATGGCCGTCAGCATCAAGGAGGACATTGTCTGGCTTGACATCCCTGTGGATGATGTTTTGGCTGTGGACATATTGCAACGCACAACCCAACTCGGCCACCCAGAATCGAACCGCCTCCTCTGTGAATGTTTTCCGTGAAATGTGGAATCGGAGATCGCCACCCGTCATCAAATCGACGACGAGGTACATGTACTCGATGTCCTGGAAGCTGTACCGCAAATTGCAAATGAATGGGTGGTTGACATGTTCCAGCATGCGACGCTCTCGTATAATATTTCTGACGCTCTCGGATCGAACAACTTCGTCTTTGCGGATGTACTTGAGCGCAAACGACAGCCCGGTGTCTTTGCGTTCAACGATTCGTACTTTGCCAAATGCACCGCGGCCAACGACTCGCAACAGACGAAAGTGATTGAGGTTCACTAGACTAGGTTAACGTCATATTCTCTCACCCATACCATCTGCATTGCGGTTGCCGGCAACTGCGGCGCCATAGCATGCGCCGCGAGGGGAAGCGAGTTCGCCCAGTTGCAGCCCGTAAGGTAAGTGGACTCACCATCGCCGTTGAAATCGATCGGTTTGCCTTGACCGTTGCCCATGTTGGCAGATCAGAGTCGTCAAGTATCGTGAAGATTAATGAGAGAGCCAGAGCAGCATGGCGGTCGCGGCAATGCTGGATATTCAACCCTTCCCTCGGCCAAGTGCTAAAGGAGTGTGTAGCCTGCCGATTCAGCTATTGCTTGAAGTGGCGATCCGTGTCGTCTTTATCGACCGTGGATATGTATTGCGGCCAAAGATTCGGCAGTATGCCGCTCCGTGCAATGCCCGAATGTGTTGTCGAGCCGCTGGGGCAACAAGCGATGTCGGTGGCAGTCAAGTCGAAAGCGATCGCTGGCGATTCGAATTTGTCCCTGGCGTATAGTGGCCGTTGGACAGGATGGGGACCACGACGCTGAAGGTTCAGCGCTTGCGCCACTGATGGCAACCTCTTTGAATTTCGAATGTTTCGCCCACGGCTGCAGGTATTTATTTGGACGTCCAGAAACGCTTTTGGAAGGCCAGTCGTTCTGAGGGGGAGCGAATTGTGTGAGCCTCACTCGGTTGGAGAGGCAAGAGATCGTTTAATGCGCCAGTCAGAGTGGTCGACGAGGAATGAATGGGAGATATGCCTGTTGGAAATTGGGGGGAACGGGGGGGTTAAGCGTGTGGCAGCTGCTACGGCACTGCGTACAGACGCAGTTTACTGGCAGGCGGCCCGGCACAGTGGACATGGAGGCGACATGGAGAGATGGGGGCCTTTCAATCCGCCAAACAGGGCCCCATGGCAGCCCTGGACTTGGCCGACCGCTAACACCACCTGGGAATGAAGTCACCTTGCATCCAGTCGACTGATTGATGAACCAGGTACCGTCCGTCCTCATTGACGAAGCTCGTCTGGTGTAGGAGATCCAGTAGGCTTCAATGGCAGCCGGAATAGAATCTGGGACTGGACCTGCCTGTTAACCAGGCACTACGGATACTATCCGTATTAGTGCAGCACTGGGCCGACCTGCGGACCCCTAATGAGTCCAGTCTGGATCGGCCAAATCATTATCGTGCAGTCTGCCATCAGCCCTGAATGTTGAGGCCACTGAACCTGGACGAAACGTACATGCAGTGCCTAGCAGATTGGCATGCAGCCAGCCAGTCCATGTCTCCAGGCCTAGGTATGTACGTACATGAAGAAAGCCAGCAACTCCAATGTTATCCATTGTGATACGCCATTGTTTGCCTGTCGTGCTTCCACCTGAGAAATTGACACAAGCCAAACGTGAGAGGTTCGTTCACATGGCCATCATGCACGCGGATCCGATGCCGTTAGGAGGCGTGGGCTCCACTCCGTCACCAACAACTGATACGTTTAGCTCACGACACAGCTTCGCCACGCAGTCATGCTGTTGTCCGATCCAACCGAACCGAACGCATCGTCCTCCTCGATTGCCTGTCCAGTCCTCGCTCTGGTGATGGTCAGTGGACGGGTGCCGGCAAGAAACTTTCGGAAGATTCAAGTAGCGCGGGCAAAGCGCTGGAGGCCAATGGCGTCGAGTCATGAAGCTTGCCCGGAACGACGCAAACTCTTGCTCATCATCTGTTCTATCAGTGCGCCGCGGCTAGACTAGTGAGGACCCCTCCGCACGGCATCAGCACGCTTTTTCCGTCCCATTCCTGCTAGTCTGGTACGTGGACTGGTAATTATGTTACGGCTGCAGACAGCCAGCCTCTAGGCTCTGGCCCCCTTCTCCTCCACGTGGCTAGACAAACCATCAATTGGAACAGGGCACACGGCGTCGTGTACTACGGACCGTACGGCGCTATCATTGCCACATGGAAACTTTGCTTCTCTTAGCAAGCACACGAATTCTGAGATGGAGGGTCCAGTCGTCCGTGAGAAGCGGTCACGCGGTACCCCTGCAAGGCTTGGAGTGATTGGCGGAGCCAATGAATGATATTCAGCACCCCTTTGGACCAGGCGCGGTGAATCGTTCAATGTAATGCCAAGCTTGAAGCAGGGGTTAGAATCGCATGTGCAGCATGCCAATTGCCGCAGAATTGCGCCCTCGCAGAATTACTACTTTTTGGACGGACACTGACATGTTACACATGGTGCCGGCTCAGGAGACATTGATCCAGTCAATCTGAGTTAATCTGCAATCTAATGAACAATCATAGATCATCGTATCTGAAACATCTTCGATATCCACTGCCCACCATACCCCATACCGTTTCGAGGGTCGCGTATCTCAGGGGTCTCCCAAAGCGGTGCGTCTTGCATCAACAAAGTCAGCCCTTCGACGATACCTACGTACCACATGTCGTCTCTAACTCAATTTGGGGTACGTACGCCCCTCCCTCTCTTGCAGTGGGATCAGGGGCAAGCTTGGGCGAGCCCGCTGCAGAGGGTGCAGGAAACGGCCATTTCAGGGTGATGGTCCTGGATAGGTAGGATAAGATTCCAAGCCTCAACAACGAACGCGCGGCGCCGAAGCGCATATCACGGCCATCGCGTCTTTCAGGGATGAACGATTCTAGAAACCAAGCTGTCGGAACGTGGCACAGTTGGCGCACGCCACGCTACCTACTTCGTTAGACCGAGACTGGATTCTGCGCGATAGAGAAAATCATATTGAAGGTAGGAGTCGAATTGTCTTGTTTCGCCATTGAGCTCGCGTGCAGTCATACTCGGTTCTTTTTCTCTCGACAATATCGAGCCCTCTGTCTGAGGACATCGCCCTAGGGGTTTTAGGCCGAACGTTATCATTTCACAATAGCAGCAGCCGCAACAGCCAGATGATTACTAGTACTGTACTGTCGACCAAGGGGCATGTTCTCATGGAGTATTGAGAGCAATGGCGACGAGAACAGGTCACCGGAGAGTAAAGTCCGCCAAGGTCAATTGAATAGCTGACAGATATCCAGAACAAGTGCCGATGATGGCCACTTATCATGATCCAGAAGATGAGGATGGTATGACGTCAAGCAACTAAAGACCAACCTCATCGAAAGTGATCGATCACAGTGTTCCAGTCTCCTTCTTCACCTCCAAATCCCTTCCTTTGTTCCTCAAGACAACCAATTGCCGAATATAGACTCCCATCCGCTACACCAGCAAAGCACCGACAATGGCGCCTCTTCGCTTCCTAGCCCGGACATCGCCCCGGACTGTCGCTTTCGCTCGTCCCTTTTCCACCACATCCATCTCGCGCTTCCCCTACAAAGACTCGCAAGATCGCGAGTCCCTCCGCCCTCGTGCGCAGGAAGGCTCGCGCTCGACATCAGACGATGATGTGGCCAACAACCCGGACGCGGCATTCAACCCACGCAAGACCCGTCCCGAGACAGAGATGAAGGCCGCCGAGGAGGGTCGCGGCGATGACGCGAGCCCCCTGGAGAACAGTGGTGCGAACCAGTCCTTCAACAAGCCCAGGGGAGACGAGAAGAGCCCGCATGACCGAGGGCTGGGCAAGGAGGTGAGGAAGGGAGGTACGAGTGGAGGCGCCAGCCCGCCTAAGAAAGGTGACCTGGGAAACTGAGAGGAGCATGAGCGGCCTTATACAATTATAGCTTGTATTTCTATCAATGCATCGATATACGGAGAGATTATGTGTCACTTGTGCTGATGAGCTATTTTGGGTGGTGAGTTGGGACGGGGTTTTCGGATTTCCGGCCCTTCATGTCGACAGAAGATACACCGTTCATCAGTTCTTACATGGCAACATCTGCAGCAATTGGAGTGCTAGCTTTGCCTCGCAGCTGAACTGACGATGCGGTGCTGATCCACTGTTGAGATTCATCATCACGTGTGCATGCGCATACGATGATATCACCTTTAGGAGACGCCAGATAGAAAACCAAAGTCCACGTCTTCACAACCCACTTCCTCACCTCACCCTCCGCGTAGCCAACATGAAGACGTTTGAAGTTACAGAGGTACGGTATGCACATAATGACGGCATGTGGGCTCGGACTGACAATGGCAGCCCTTCATCGACGTCCAATGCGGTCTCTCCGAGGGACCGTACTGGGAGCGTGAAGCGAATATCCTCCGCTTTGTGGACATTGTTTCGGGAGATGTGTACCGCGTGAACCTTTCCGAGGGGCCTTCCTCGCTACGCAAGTTCAAATACGACCAGATTGTAACGTTGGTCTCTCCGTCATTTCAGTATGCCCGGTGGCTCATAGAAAGCGCAGAGTCACAGCCGACATCGAGGGACAACCCGACTCCTTCATCTTTGGCGGAAAGACCGGTGTGGGCATCGCGAAAAAGGACAGTAGCGATTCCCGCATGATCACCGACTTTTGGAGTGATGAGGAGAAGATTGATGGCAAGAATGAGAGAATGAGGGCCAACGATGGTGGCGTCGACGACTAGGGCCGGTTCTGGGTGGGCACCATGTGTGATCCCGCGGTGACAGAGGTGAAGGCGATGGGTATGTTGCTTGCTCGATGCGAGGATGGGCCTACCTAACTAAACGGAACAGGCGCTCTTTTCAGGGTCGACCTCGATGGCAAACTGAACCGTATCCCCAGTGGGCTCACCTGTCCCAACGGCATGAGCTGGTCAAAGGATGGCAAGCACATGTACTTCACGGACACACCCACCAAGGCCATCCACAAGTACGACTTTGACCAGACATCCGGCTCACTGAGCAACAAGAGCACTCTCTACGACATCAAACACGAGGGAGCAATGGGCGCTGACGGGCACGCCCTAGATAAAGAGGGCAACATCTGGGCAGCACTGTGGGGGACTGGGAAGGTTGTGAGAATCAACCCTCAAGGTGAGGTCACTGCGGAGGTCAAGGTGCCGGTCCGAACTCCAACAGTAAGTCTTTGCCGACCTTGTTCACTCTGCCCAGGAGAGGCTAACAGATCCAGGCTGTCGCGTTTTGTGGCGAAGATATCTACATCACCAGTGAGAAGGAGCCTGAGCCAGACCAGTATCCCGAGTCTGCAAAGTGGTCTGGCATGGTGTTCAAGTGTCACGTTGGGGTCAAGGGACGGGAGCTTCCACTGTGCAAGATCAAAGCATAAGCCCAAGGAGACACATAGCGCCGATATAGGAGACAAAGTACTCGAAGGAAAGGGAAACCTTTGTTGGCGGGGTGGTGATGATGATGCCCCACGTCCGGGACCCCGCGCTCGACTGGCCTCGAGTCGCGGTCCGCTGGGCGCCCGCCTCCAATTATGCCCCGCCATATTGAAGCGCGCCAGTAGTCACCGGAGATGTTCATCACGAAGAGGGTTACGATCTTTATATACTGGTCTGCCCCATTCCCGCGATTCACTGTGTTCTTGTCAATTCGTTTCTTTTACAACAATACGCGAAAATGTCTGCTCGACCTTACGACGGCAAGCTTGGCATCGTCACTGGTGGCTCGCGGGGTATCTTTTCCCATCTTACCCTGTGTTAATTAAGAGGCACAAGTTGACTGGCCCAGGTATCGGTGCCGCCGTTGTCAGACGTTTGGCGGCCAAGGGCTGCAATCTTCTCATTGCCTACACCTCGTCCTCGTCGGAACAGCCAACACAAGCTCTCATCTCAGAATTGACGTCGACATACCAGATCCAAGCGACTCTCGTCCAGGCCGACCTCGCCTCCCCCGCCGCGGCCAGCGCGACCATCCTGCAGGCTGCCAAGGACTTTTACGCGAGCTACAATGCCTCGAGCCCGTTCCGCGTGGATATCCTCATCAACAATGCCGGCGTGTCCAGCAACCAGACCATGAACGACCCTCAAAAGGGCGAGATCCAAGCAGAGGAGTTTGAGCGGGTCTACGCCGTCAACGTGCTGGCCCCTCTCCTCCTGACGCAGGCTGTCGCCCCGTTCCTGCCCAAGGACAGGAGTGGTCGCATCGTCAGCGTGAGCAGCGTGTCGAGCTCCATCGGGTACCAAGGCCAGTCGGTCTACGCGGGCAGCAAGGCCGCCGTCGAGGCCATGACGCGCACCTGGTCGCGCGAGCTCGCGACACGCGCCACGGTCAACTGCGTGAACCCGGGGCCCGCCTGGGGCGACATGTACGCCGAGGCGGGCGAGACGTTCTGGAAGATCAACCAGCCATACGTCGACGCGGCGCCTCTGGCCGAGTATGATGGCGAGGAGTATGTGCTGGCCCAGCTCAACGGTCACGCGGAGCAGGAGAGGTTTGACAAAATTGTCAGGGAAGGCATGGGCGGCAGGAGGCCCGGCTTCACCAAGGAGATTGCGGGCACGATTGACATGCTGTGCTCCGAGGAGTCTGGGTGGACGACGGGCAGTGTCATCTGTGCCAACGGCGGCATGAAAATGTCCATTGCCTGAGAGTTGACAGTAATTAATAGAGCGAGAGTACCAAAGAGGCATGTGAATGTAACCCAATTGCAAAGGGACCCCTTTCTTGTCTTCCTGAGGCGCAGCCAGGCACATGTGGCGCAACGATTGGCGAGGGGCAGCGATGACCCCGCGCCCTGCAACGTCGCTGGCCCGCCAGTGACGCATTATTGTGGGCGATCAGCATGGCTTGTTACAGAAGCTTGTCTGTTATAATCACGGGAAACAAATGCTGCCTGGTACCTTGACATGAACACATGTCCTGTCTGAGAGCAAGCGTTCTACTTTCTGCAGCTTCAACTCACATCCTGCGTTCGAATTTCCTTCTCCCAAGATTCTATTCCATCCCAGGACAACGACGACGAGCCACCATCATGTCTGATCTCAATGTCAAGGGCCTCCTGCCAGGCGAGGCGGATGATACCTCATCCAAGCTCGCCTCCATCTTCCAGACGGCACTCTCCAATAACTCCTCTTCGGAAGCCTCCTCTTCAATTGACAGCTTGTACGAGGCCGCCGCTGCGTCTGACAAGGGTGCCGAGGACTTCCTTTGGACGCTGTGGTCACTGTACATCCAAGTAGGCAAGATTGTCTCCGCGGACGATCCGCGCCAGGACACCCTCGTGCAGATTGTCAAAGAACTGGCTGCGAAAAGAGACGACGAGGTGACCATGTGGAATCAAAAGACCAGGGTCTGGACCGAGCTGCCCATGCTGGCCCCCTGCATGAGAGACGCATGGAACGGTACGTTGTTGGCTCACAGCACAACCACGGTATGAAGGACAAGCGTTAACGAATGTTCACAGAGTCACCGAGGTACAACGAGACCAAAGAGGACAATGAAACCGTCACGGCGTGGATCAATGTGAATGCCTTCGCCGCGCGCCTCCTGGCCACCCACCTCGTCACCTGGGACAACTTTGCTCTCTGGGCTCTCCGTTCTGCCCTTGAGCGGGAGCCTCAGAATGACAGGGAGCGTGATGCCTCGCTTCTCATCGCGCACGCGTGGGTGGCCTACGCCGGGAAGGATCTGAAGGACAGGGTGAACAGCACCCGAGAGCTGGACGAGGAGGAGAAGCGCATGTTCAAGGCCGGACAGCTTTTTGAGGCCGGCGAACCCGGTTTGACACAGAAGAGGTGGGACTTTTGGCGGCAGCGCATCGAGACGTTGTCTGGTGCTGCGGACAGCGACGTCAAGAGCAAAACGGACAAGACCGTCGAGACTATGAAGACTCTGTGAGATGGGATAGTAATCGATGATGGAACACCAAATGATGCATTCTTGGTCATGTCAACGCCTCGCTTCCCATTGCCTGCCAAACCCAATCGTTCGTTCATTCTCACTCATGACACGTTACGAATACAGCATATCTGGATTCTCATCCTCCTCATCATCCTCAACGATGACCTGTTTCCTCTTGCCGAGTTGCTCTCTGCACATGGGACAGGTGCCTTTGCTCCTGAGCCAGGGGCCCACGCACTCGAGATCGTAGCGATGCTTGCCCGCACAGGGTAGTTGCACCACCAGGGGATACTCGTCCTCGAGGTATGGAATCTTGCAGATGGCACAGTCGTCTTCTGGCTTGAGCCGTCGTTTCGTCACGCGGTCGAGGGTATCAATGAACTCCTGGCTCACGCCCTGGATCTCCCTGGGCGGATCATTGATGTCTCCCTCCAAGCCGGCGATCAACTGCTCCAGAAAGTCCCGGTTGCCCTCGTCGGGGCTGGTGGTCTGCAGTGTGAGGAGTTGGTCTTGCAGCAGGCGGAAGAGATGCGCGTGATCGACGGGCGTGGGCGTCGCGTGAGGTCGGTGGTGGCTCTGGTCGGAATCGGAGAGTGTGTTGAGGAGGGCGAAGAAGGAGGACATGTCGACCCGTCGGCCACGACGAGGCTCGGCGAACTGCACATTGTGCTCGACTTGGTTCTGGGTCAGCTGGGAGATGGCGAGGAGATCTGGCAGAGCTTACTTTCGTATTGGGTGGCCATGATGGCAGGCGAGGAGGTCCTGTGCCTAACGCAGATTGTCTTTCCGGCTGGCGCAAATAGGAGAGTAGAGGTTCGAGAAGATTGGAGAATGGGACGGCGAGTGCAATGCTGTGCAGGCAGGCAGCGTTGTCGCAAGCTCGAGACAATCTCCAACGAGCTCCAGTCCGCGTCGCGGGGGTTCAGCCTACACTCACATGCCACCTGAACAGAACATGCTCTTCCTCCACTTTAATTTTTGGGAGGAATCCAAGGATGCTGAAGCACCGAAACTCCGACGCAAGCATGCCATCATAAATAGGTACGCCTCCCATCGCCTCATCAATCCCATCTCTCACTCAGAGACGATAGCTATTTAATACGTAAAATCTACAGAATACATCCAGCATGCCGTCCACAACCATCTTTGGAGCCACGGGCCTCACAGGCTCGCACATTCTGAGCCAGATCCTGGCCGCCCCAACGTCTCCCCTTCATCCCGTGACAACCATCACCCGTCGCGCGCCCAAATCCACCAACGACGCGCTCACAGCCACCGTCGAGGAGGATACATCAAAGTGGGCGCCTCTGGCCGCTTCCAGCTCCCCCGAGGTCGTCATCAGCGCCCTGGGCACCACGCGCGCCGCCGCGGGCGGTGTGAAGAACCAGTGGAAGATTGACCATGATCTCAACATTGAGATCGCCCGCAAGGCCAAGGAGGCCGGCGCCAAGACGTTTGTCTTTATGAGCTCTGCGGGCACGCGCGGTCCGGGCCACACGTACATGCCGTACTGCCAGATGAAGAACGGCGTCGAAGACGCCATCAAGGAGCTTGACTTTGAGCACGCCGTCATCATGAAGCCCGGCACGATCCTGGGTCCGCGCGAGCACACGCGCGCGGCGGAAGGTATGTGGCAGAAGCTCCTGGGCGGGCTGGGACATGTGGCCCCCGGGGCGAAGAATGCCCTGGGCCAGGATGCGGAGGTTATTGCCCGCGCGACGATTCGTGCGACCGAGGCGGCCGTCCGGGGCGAGGCCAAGGAGAAGTTCTGGGTGGTAGACTCGAACGAGATCCTCCGCTTGGGCAAGCAGGATCCTGCCGCGAAGCCTGCAGAAAATGTGAAGCAATGAGTCTGGGGAATTTGATCGAAGCGTGGAGATCTTGAGAGGCGGATTCTTTGCCGCGGGAGATCTGACAGCGTCTAGGACACAAGGCCGGAGGACGTGGCGCGTTCATATCTGTGTTTTGGAAGACAAGGTCTTTATCGTGTGTTTTGTTCATCGCGTATGGAAGAGGACAAGACCCTCCACTCAATGTAACTTAGCTGTCGGGAGTTTGGGATAGTCAGTTGTGTTCAATGATTCAAGTCAGTTTTAACATTGAGTAACGCTGCCTCATGATCACGAGGTCTCAGAGAGCACAAACGAGTCTCCATTGCATCATTGATCCTAGGGCAAGAAGTTGTATACTACTAATTAGCCCGTAAAAGCGGTCACTTACAAATACACCATGCATGATGCCGCCATGTCGCATACACCGGCCCCTCCCGAGCCCCTCGACCCCCACCCAAGCCAAGCCCAAGCCAGGCCTGCTCCGTTCTGTACACACACACCCTCACTTTTCGGCCGTCAGCCTTGTCAAGTCATCCTCTTTCCCTCATTGATTCTTCTCCCTCCTCCAACACACGCTCATTCCTCCCCTGACCAAAGCACACCCCGTCCGTCAGAGCATACCATGTCTGGTCCAAACGGCCGCCCCTCCATCGTGGGCCAGAATACAGGCCCCGAGGCACCATACCCCTTGACCATGGAGGGCAAAGTTATATCTGGCTTTGGCCGTGGATCAAAAGAGGTACGTATGCCATCCTATCCTTCAGAAGACTCAATTTCCGGTCGCACAGGCTCTGAAGCTCCATACCCTTGATCCCTAAAATCGCCTCATACAGCCCATCCTCATGACTCATCATCAACAACTTTCTCTCTCACTCTACAGGAACCCTCACATACTGACACGCTCTAGCTTGGCATCCCGACAGCCAACCTGCCCGTCGATGAGAAAGCCACCCCCTGGATCGCAGACGCCAAGTCGGGTGTCTACTTTGGCTACGCCTCGCTGCTCACCCCAGCGGCCACCGACTTTAAAGTCTACCCCATGGTCATGTCCATCGGCTACAATCCCTTCTACAAGAACACCGTGCGCTCGGCCGAGGTGCACATCCTGCACTCGTTCGAACAGGACTTTTACGACGCGCATATGCGCTTGCTCATCACGGGCTTCATTCGCGAGGAGAAGGACTACAAGAGCCTCGAGGCCTTGGTCGAGGACATCAACTTTGACTGCACAGTGACGAAGAACTCCCTGGATAGGCAGGGCTGGCGCCCAAAGGGTGTGGAGGTTGTGGATGGAAAGGGAGCTGACGGGGATCTAGACGTTGCGTGGCTCGTTAAGCCGTTATAGACGACAGAATGCAATAGACATTTGTTATCTTCCAGCGTCAGGGTTGCTGCCCGCAGTGCCCCGTAGCTGCTTTGTGAGGCGTCCGCTGTTTACTCGACCTCAATTTTTTAATAGAATCCCCCTTGACAGTCCCTAAACCGCCATATGCTCCTCATCGGGGCTGTATCGAGGAAGAAACTAGCTGTCGTTAGTGGGGCCACCAATGCGCGCCGGGAGTTACTCACATTGATGATGATCATCATGGGTATATCAAACACATCCCTCTTTATCGTCCAGCAGTACGCGCAGTTGACCTTACCGTCCTGCTCAATCCGCGAAATGCCATGCTCTCCGTCAATCATGGTCACGCGGCTGCTCAACATGCTGGTCCTTGGATCCTTGTGTGGTTTCACATCGGGTTCCTCGGGGCGGTACTTGACCAGTTTGCAGGTCCGCGTGACTTTGCCCCTAGAGTCCTCAAACGCCAGTTGTGAAAAGTCCTTGTAGAATCGGACAACGCTGTCATCGTCGAGCAGCTCGGCAAGGAACACTGGCTGAGGACGACCCGTGTCTAGGGTCGCATTCTTGACACGTGGGGTGACCGACGCCTCGGGCCGAGGATCTGCGCCCTCTTGCGAGGAGCCGTTCGAGTTTGATCGAATATGCACATGGCGATTTGGTTCTTTTCCGAGGAGCACGTCCTTCGTCCAGCCCGTGAGGCTGATGAATTCCTTGTTCACAGCGGCGACTTCCCCCGATCGTCGGCAAACAATCGTCGGCGAGGGGTTGTGGTGAAGGAAGTCGTCGAATTCGACGAGCGTACGCTGGAAGCACTTCTCCATGAATACCAGGTCCTCCTCTGTGAGGTCCTTGGTCGAAGCAATGAATGATGGTCGAATCTCACCAAGGGCCTTAGCAATGGCGAGAAGCTTGTCTCCCGGTAGCCTCTTTCTGAGCACGGACACCATATTATGGAAGCCGGTTGTGTAGGGGTACGGCTTCTTGACACTCTCGTATATCGACGCGGCATCGCGCTGTCGCTTTCCTAGTATGGACTGGTTCGGCTTGAGCTGCTTTGACTTGATCCGCACGTTTACTGGAATGCTGCTGCCAAAGTTTCCAGGCGACCCATCCGCCATTGCTGCCGGTTGGGGGCTGGCTGTGGCCTCTGTGCTGGGACTAGCAAGACTCGTTGGCCCTGCTGCAATAGCGAACGCATGAGGTAACCCATGCTGCAAGTTGCCTTGGTGATAAACTTGCTGCGGCTGCGGGTCCAGGTTTGAGTAGTCTTTCGCAAGCATGTTGCTGCCATCGTATGTAGACCCAGCACCGTTGCCGAATACATTCGCGTACTCGCTCGTCGGTGTCTGAGAAATAGAGTTCTCTCGTGGCGGGGTTTCAGCACCCAGGCCCATCTTATTCAAGATGCCAAACTCCCAACCAGCGTACTGACTCCCGAAGTTGAGCCCCTCCAGGTCAAAGTTGTACAGCGCTGGGTTGCTCGGATCGAACATGGCGTTGAAGGCATCATTCGCCGGCAGCATGCTGTCCATTTGGGCGTTGCCATTTGTCGCTTGGTTCTGGAAGGATGGTGACATGCTCGCAGGCTGAGCCCCGAAGCCGAGACCGTCTGGTAAGGCCACCGCTGACTGAGCTTGGCCCTGGTACAAGGGGAACCCCGAGCCACTGCCTGGAGGGAAGAAGTTGCTGTTGGGTGTCGTCGACATGGCATCCGATGGGCTTGAGTTTTGGCGTTGCGCCTGTGGCCGCGATGCACTCCCAGCGCCGCTGTTGAAGTTGGGCCCGAGCACCGGACCCAGAGCCTCTGGCGGCGCATCGTGAAGATACTTAGCCTTCTTTCGAACACCGTCTTGACAGTTCTCAGCTAATCCGCGCTTAACGCAGCGTTGACACGGTCTTTCATCGCCTACGCAACGTTGTTAACCAAAAGCCCAGACCGACCAGGTGCGCTCATGCACGGTAATAACCGACGCACAAGTGCCATATGCCACTTACCACAAGTGAGATGCGCTCGCTGGCAGGCAAAGCAGGCTCTACGCGCCTTTTTACGCCTGGGCCTTGAGGGGTCCTTGGGGTCGTACTTCTTCTTGGGCTCGCCACTCCCTCCGCCGCCAGTGCTCTGGTCTGTCATCGTGTTGTGTTCTTTAGAATAGGTCTCTGACTCGTCTTCATTCTCGGACAGGGCAGCGTCCGACACATCTGCGCCGTGTTCCTCGATGTCTTCCGGCATACTGTCTTTGCTTTATACGTGTGGTCAGGGCCAATAGCCGGTCTGGTCAATCGCGGGGCCTGACCGCACAGTCCCTGCAGTACGCCACACAAGTCGTCTGCCTCTCAAGGCTCAAGGCGCCTCACTCCATACACACTCTTGCGACACCGCACCGCGCGGGCGCCTCCGTGGCACCGCAGGGCTGGATTGGCTGTCCTTGCTTGGCCCTTGGGCACTTGCAATCTCGGCGTGGCTGCGTAAGACCCTGGCCAATGCAAACCGGCCTGAGCTGTACGGACACGCCTGACAACCCAACAGAGTTGCTACTGCCGCCTCCCGTTGAGCTCAACCAGGATCTGATTCCAAAAGTAGAGTCTTTGAGGAATTGACTCGTATTGTCCGGGAACCGGCTACACGGCCGAGCGAAGCGGAGAGTACCTTTGTGCGGTAGGACGTGATGCGCGCAGCGTCGCAATACTAGGTTCGAATCCAGACGCAGCTATCCGTGGCGCATGTGGGTTGGTGTTCCAGCCGGCCAGGACCAAATTGGGTACCCAGGGCTCGAGGCGCAAGGTTCGTCTCGTGGGCAGGTCGCTGGCGTCGTGCAGAGATGAGATTTGCAGGCGTCGTCGAGGTTGCTCTGCGTTGTCGAAAGAACTTGCCAGTCGATGTCGGACGCGATCTGTCGTCGCTTCGGGGCCTTGCGTCAAGCTGACCAGGCTGCAGGAATGATACTTTTAATAATGCTCGCGCAAGGAATTGAATGTTGATGTCTGGATGGAACAGACTGAACTTGGCCACCTTGAGGCAGGCAATCGCAACAAGCTTGTGGACGGCTGCGGGTCTGTTGGGCTCTCAGCCGTGGATCGTCAGCAGCCTGGCAGCAGAAGGCAGGCACGACTGGGGCCTCTGTCCCGGCTGCAGCGCAGTCAGTCACTGCGGGGTTTCCCACCGCATTGGGGGAAACGTCGGTGCTGTAATTGGCTGCTTGTCCAAGGCCGCTAGGCCGAAGATACATTCTGCGCTGCAGAATTTACACTGCAGCCGCGAGTACCTCGGTCATGGCAGCGAACAGTGACCCACCCTCGGTGGGCTTCACTTGCGGGCCTGCTGCGATGCCTCTTTCACGTTCACCTGTTGGAATTTCGAGGCCGATGCTGGTCTGGTCGTAACATCGTTGAAATGCATGCTGCGTGATTTAAGTCGCATATTTCTGTGAGTGTCTGTTACTACTTGTAGTTGTATACTAGGGGGTATGTCGAAATGCTGAACTCGTGGTACACATGCATGTCACTGATGCTTGTTCATCTCAGCTTGCAACTACGTGGGGCGGTCAACACTACTACGTACCCTACACATATTTCCTGCGCGCGACTCGTCAGCATCCTGAAGAAGCTCAGGAAATCCCGTTACGTAACCCTCGACAACAATGAGACGCTATGGTAGCCGAATCAATAATTCAATTGTTCGCATGACTGGACGTTTAGGGTGTGCGCTAAGAGCGCTGTCTTGGTGGTCACTACGTAGGTGCTGAAAACTGGAATGACACTGTTCACTGATGGAAGTCTCACGTTGAACACTGTGGATGTTTCTCAAAACGTCATATGAAATGGATCAACATCAGGTTACATGTATATTACAGCAGCATGACCATGCGTGGACAAGTCATCTGCAGTTCCAAGGCGTGGCGGCGCATATAGAGCAGAAACCCGATGGTGCATAAGATTGCCCCTTACCGGTGTAGTTAGGCCACAAAGACAAGCAATGCTCAAGTCCTCTGTGTGAAAATAGCCCCTCTTCATCGACGTCAAAATCAGTGCTATTCCCTAGGACCGATGGATTGATATACCTCCCGAGACACACGGACAGAGCCATGCAGATCCAGGCGCCCGGGAACATCATATAAATCCGTAGGCAACCTCGTATTCCAAGTTGTCCTACCGCGCTCCGTCCAGACATGGTGCCTAAGCCGGCATGTGGCGTCTGGTCACGTCCAATCCTATGCAAGCCCCTTGAACAAGGCCTCTTTGCACCAAAAAACTGCCGATACTTGTGTGTGTATTCAGCGCTTGGCGAACCGACTTCGGAGCCTGATCCTCTTGCCGTAGTAAAAGAAGATGAACGGAAATGGCGTCATCACCAGAGTGAGGAAGGCGAGTAGCGATGTTGCCCATTGATAGCCCAGAGCATTGTACATTTGATTGCCGAACAAGGGTGTGGCGGCTAAGGTAGGTCAGCAGCTGTCACTAAGGAATGAGCATGTGCGAGGAGACGTACCGGCAAATGTACCACGCACAAATGAGTTGGCAGCCAGTGCACTGGCGGCGTACAATGGATAGGCATCGACCTGATCACGATGGTTAGTCTTTTGTGTGTGGTAAGTTGCCGAGGACATTCACTTACCAGAAATGTGAATACACCTGTGAAGACCAGTATAGTCCTATTGTATTGCCACAAACGTCAGCAAAAGTTCTCTCTGCAAGGCGCTTTGGTGTACGCTGATCGTGGAGTCTCGACTGGCCAACGCCTTTGGCAAGACATAGTTCGCTGAAGGCGTCGAGCCATCGGCATTGATTGGCCGCTCGCTCTGAGGCAAGGACTGATAAGGCTTGCGTCGAGTCACATCATATTGAAGACAAGGTGTGTTGTAGCCGCAGCTCAAGAAACACAGGAGTGGCGGGCAAATGCAGTGTAGGTACAGAAGTTCACTTACCCAGCGCCAAACAAGGTCGACCCAATGATGGGCACGATCCAATGAACCCAGGGGAACGTCGACCAGCCAAAGATGAACAGGCCAACAGGTACCAGCACACCGCCAGCCAGGGCAGGCAGCAGGCGGAACTCAGGCTCACTGGCACCGGCGACGCCAGTCTCTTGTTCGAGCTTGGCCACCAGGCGGCCCCTCACTCTGTACCACAGAGGATCAGTGGCGAGGCTGGCAACGGAGCCGACGCCGAGACCCAAGAACGTCAGTCCAACCTGCCACAGGTTGAAGCCGTGGTTGGTCCCAAAAACCAACGGGAACGCCCCGAAGAAGAGGTACATGATGCCCAGTAACAGAGCGGTGAAGATGCACAGGTTCAAACACATGGGCTCGAACCAGAGAAGAAGAAACGGCCTCTTCAAGGAGTGGCCGATGGCCCCAATGACCGATTTGTGTACCTTTTCAGAGGCCGAGACCCATCGATCGTCTCCCGTCTCTTTGCGGATCTTGGCTGCTTTCCTCCGCAAGAGGACAGGATGATATGTCTCGGGCACCAGGAGGATGATGCACAGGAGAACTGCGGAAACCCAAATGAGGAGGACATAGTATGTCCATCGCCAATTGACGTTGTAGTTGATGAAGCCACCGAGCAGAGGCCCAACGGTTGGTCCGACCAAAGGGGCGATGGTGAAGATAGCCATGGGAACCTGGAGGTCTTCCTTGGTGAACAAGTCACCCACAGTTCCGCCTGAAACGGCCAGAAAGGTGCTGCCAGCGAACCCGTCGAAGAAGCGAGCCACAATCATCGTGGCGATGTTGGGGGCCACGGCAGACGGGATGATCCAGATGAGGAAGATGGACCAGGACACGAGGTAGATGGGCCGGCGGCCGTAGAACTCGCTCAGGGGGCTGAAGAGCATGGGGCCAAATCCGAGGCCCAGGACAAATGTCGACAGACCCAGGGTGGCGACGATGCGCGAAATGCCAAACTCTGCCTCCATCTGCGCATATGTCGACGTGTATATCGAACTTGTGCAGGTGCTGAAGCGGGACGTCAGTACACCAATTGAAGTATGGACGACATGCGGCGATCCTATCAACTTACACGCTGAAGCTGCCACTGACGACGATCAAAGTGATCATCCATTTCCGAGGTGTGCTGTAACTCCGTGGGTTCAACGGATCGCTGTCACCACCATTCCACCCAACCTCGAACGGATCCTCCTCTGGCGTTCCCCCATCGCGTTCGCCGGCGTCGGCAGACGCATCGTAATCTACCTCGTCATCGCAGCCATAGCCGTTCTGCGAGCGAGTTCTTGACAATGGAGTCGCAGGCCGTGAGCTCCCTCGCGTCTGCTGGCGCGTCGCTTTCTGTTCCGTGCAGATGGGTGCCAATTGATACTCGGGTGTCTCGCCCTGCGTCGTGCCTGGTGAGCTGGACGAATGTCTCGCCGCGATGTCAGGGTTGGCGGCCATTTGTCCTTTGACCCTCCGTTTCCCTGCCTGCTGGATCGGCGTGTTTTTTTCACAACCGCGCGCCGTGTGACGTCTAGACCAGGAGCCCGTCAAGGGGCCACAGGTTCTTTATAGCAGGAAGCTGCCGCTACAGCCTGGTATAAATGACATCAATCTCAGAGAGAAGAGGTTAGGACGAGGTAGAAACGAATTACTCATCCTCGAGTGATGAAGTACGTGACTAAGAGTAGGATATCCACGGAATATTAATGATTAATGATGTCCAATTGACCATGTCATAGTGGAGTAGGACGGCCGCATCCGAGTCGAGCTTTTGTGCAGGCTGCTGCTATTAATTGGTCATTTCCGTACAAAACCCGATAATTATTGGCGCCATAATAGCAGAGACGCTCGAGTTTTGACTCTTGAATCTTGGGGATGCAGATAAGACCCCAGCAACGTTGGAGTGCAGACTCGCTAGCATGTACCCGACAGCCTGCAGATTGCATGTCCCTCTTGATGGCGTCTTCAGTTTCAGCATGAAGAAGACATGGATAAAGGGTAGTCGCTTACTATTGTTTATATTCAATCCAGTACCACGAGCAAAGGTTGGCTAATACAATGGACGATATACGAGTGCGACCCTGTGAGGCGAACAGGCCTTGCTCTATCAAGCCAGTTTTGTTCCATTCACATCTCACAGAACCAGAGCTGGATGCGACTAGATATGCTTGTGAGTCTATCTGACTAAATATACATAAATGTCATCTATGTTCAAACACGTTGCGCACCCAATGCTTCCCAACCATATCAATAGAGTGACCCATAGCTCTACCAAAACGCCATGAACATGCAGCCCCTCGCCAGGGCAAATCAACCCCCAAAACAACATCAAAATCATCAATAGCTCTCCGACAGTCCTTGCTCGGAAAAGTCGGGCACGGACGAGTCGCAGTTGAAGCTCCTGTCCCACGCCTTCTCGGGCAGGATACCCGCCTTCAAGCCCAGCTGGTAGCTCCACTGCGGCGCGTCCTCCGTCTTCCACGTCCAGTACCACCAGCCCCAACCCTTCTCGAAGCTGTGCATCTGCGCCTCGGCAAACATCTGCAGGAACTTCTTGTACGTGTCATCCCACTTGCTCGGATCCTCCAGGGGCGTGGAGCAGGAGCACGAGTCGTCCTTGGTGGGACAGCTCGGTCCGTCCACCGACTTGGACGTGCCGTCCCACCGGGACCCCTTGACACCGCCGTTGAGGAGCGGCTGGCAGTCCGTGTCGGCCTGCGACCACTCCGCGAACAGGGTCGGCCCGTAGCCCTGCGTGGGATCCATGCTGAGCTCCGCCTGGTCGGTCCAGCCTTTGCACGCATATTGTATCTTCTTTTGATGCGTAAAGGCCAGCAGATCCAGGTTGAAGATGACATATTGGTGCACGTCCAGCACTAGGTCATCATAGCCGGTCATGAGACCCTGCCAGTTATCCAGGCCCATGAAGCCGTCACCGAATATGACGAACGCGTCGACGCCATTGTCGCGGACCATCTTATAGGCCTTCTCCGTCCACTGAATGACGTCGTCCGTGTCGAGCGACGTCATCTTGGGCTCGTTGACGAGGCCGTAGTGGGTGATGATGTTCTTGTACCGATCCTGGGCAAAGAATTTGGACAACCGGTCGTGGATATCGAGGGACCGCTGGCCGTTTAACTGGCCATCATCGCCCTTTAACCATCCAATTGGCCCTTCCCTTCCACTGTGATTCCAGCCATTCTGTCCACCAGGTGCGCTGTGCAAGTCCAGATTGACGCGCAACCCGTACTTGCGCGCCCACTCAATCGCCCGGAGGAGGTAGCGCCACGACGTACGGTACAGATAAGGGTCGCTGTCGTAGATCTCAACAGCCCAGTAGGAGTAGGGAATACGCACGTGGTCGAGACCTGCTTCGGCGATCTCCTGAAAGTCCTTTTCTGTGATAAATGTCGCATAGTGCTTCTCGATGACCTCCGACTTGGAAGCGCCGAGCTGCTTGCTCAGGGTGTACTCGTCTATCACGCCCTTGTCGGAAGGATACTGGAAGAGTGACGGCGTGATGAATGGTTCAATGGTGAACCATCCGCCCAGGTTCACGCCACGTGCCGGTTTCTTCACGTAGGAACCCCATGCCTTGTTAAGGGGGGGGACATTGTCGTTCGCGCGCTTCGAGTCGTCCCATTCACTGTCGAGGCCCATGATGGGCAAGTCGCCCACCATCTCGTCCGTGAACGTGACGTTGAAACCGCTCGTCGTTTCCCACGACCAAGGATCGAGATATGTGTTCCTCCACTTCTCTGGTATTGAGTCGCGGTCTATGCCGTCGAGGTTGGATTTGTCGCCGCCCGAGCTGCTTGAATCGCCATTGTCACTCTCGCTGCTGCCGCCTTTCTTCTTCTGGCTCACAACCACGGCGGCCACGATGATGATGATGAGCAGAACCAGACTGATACCACCGATGATCCCTGTTTTGCATGTCTGATGAGTAACATGCCAACTGTTTGTGAGGGAGCGTACTTACACCATTTCTTCTTGAGCTTCTTCTTCTTCTTCTTCTTTGACGGTCGATGGTAATAGTCCTGCTTTTCAAAGCTTTGCTCACTCGAACGCCACTCTTCGTTACGGCCTCCTCGAAGCGCAGGTCGCGCCTTGCCCTCTTCCATGATGGCGCCGCTCACGACTCGTTTTTTCTTGCCCTTCTTTGCCTTGGGTCTTTCAAGCTCCCGCTCCCGCTCTTCGTCGTAGCCATGATTTCTGCTGCGATCTCGTGTGCGTTCCTTTGGTCTTTCTGAGCGTTCTCGTCGGTGCGCACGCTCCCTGCGGGGTTCCTGCTCTACTTCGTGGTAGTCGACACGATCCGCCTTTCGTGTCCGTCCTTCCCTTCTCTTTTCGCGCGCATTCTGTCGTTCCAGCCGGGCCAGCGCCTCTGCTGATAATGGTCCAGAGCCTCTGCTTTCTCCGGATGATGTTTCTGGTCGTGGGTCCCGTGATCGTTTCTTGCGTTGCCGGTCTCGATTGGTGGACTCGTGGCGGCGGCCGTGGCCTTCGGGTCGCGCGGACGAGTCTCGACGAGGTCGTGATGAAGACTCGCGGCGTGGCATGTCGCCTACATATAGCTGGTTGTCCTAGTCATAAAGTCATGAACGATGCTAGGAATGCAAATAGCGGCAAGAATGTCTTAACAAAATGTAGACGGGAAGCTAGGTAACAAGCATGCACCGCCCCCCAATGCCGACGTCAGTGCAATCATTGTCTTGACTGGGAAGGAGGCCTCTACCTGTTTGCATACGTGGCTTGGCATCATGCAAGCGTTGGCAGGGAAACCGGCTTATCGCGATTCTTATCAGTGAGCCGAAGTGATGGGCCGCCTGTCGATGCTGGGGCTCCACCGGCAGCCTTCGTACCCCGCGATGGGCCGCAGCAAGCCGAACTCTGTCCACGGGCAGGTGCGCCTTCGGCTGGGGAAGGCATCACCTCTTCCTGATTTCTCGATTTACTTCTGTTCTTTTTCCTTAATAGTTCCTCAGCCATTCATTTGAAAGAGCCCGATAGTCAAGATGCGTTCACAAAGTCTACGCCAAATGCGTCAGTCAATACGGCTGCCCTGCCGCATGGCAGCAGTCCCGGCAGCGTCACGCAGCTACTCGTCCCATCCGCCCAACGCCAAGTACAACCTCCCTATCGACTACGCCAGCACGTCTATGCTGGCACAAACCACGAAAGCTGCGCTCACGAGCACTGAGCTACCCGAAGACATCCGCAACGGCCCTACCAAGAAGATGAACCTCTTTCAGGCTGTTGGAGACGCAATGCACACGGCACTGGCAGAAGATGACTCGGTTTTGGTGTTCGGCGAGGACGTTGCCTTTGGTGGCGTCTTTCGATGCACGATGAAACTAGCAGAGACCTTTGGTGGCGAGCGCGTCTTCAATTCGACCCTGAACGAGGGTGCGATTGTTGGGTTTGGCGTGGGCTTGGCGGCAGCGGGGATGAGACCCGTGGCGGAGATCCAGTTTGCGGACTATGTCTTCCCTGCGTTTGACCAAATTGTCAACGAGGCGGCGAAATACAGATACCGTGATGGAGATAACGGACGGCATGTCGGCGGTCTCACGATCCGCATGCCATGCGGCGGCGTCGGGCACGGAGGCCTGTACCACTCCCAATCGCCCGAGTCTTTGTTCACCCACGTCCCAGGCCTTCGAGTCGTCGTCCCACGATCCCCGTCTCAGGCCAAGGGTCTCTTGCTAGCATCCATCCGGTGCAACGATCCCGTCATCTTCCTGGAGCCCAAGATCCTGTACCGCGCTGCGGTGGAGCAAGTCCCCGTGGGTGCGTACGAACTGCCCCTCTCCAAGGCCGAGGTCGTCAAGGAGGGCAAAGACGTCACGGTCATCTCTTACGGACAGCCCATGTACAACTGCGAAGCCGCGATCCGGCACGCCGAGAAGGAGCTGGGCATCTCTGCCGAGCTGATCGACCTGCGGACGGTGTACCCTTGGGACAAGGAGACAGTCTTTAACAGCGTGCGCAAGACAGGGCGCGTCATTGTCGTGCACGAGAGCATGGTGAACGCGGGCGTCGGCGCGGAGGTAGCAGCAGCCATCCAGGAGGACCCCGAGACGTTTGTGCGGTTGGAGGCCCCCGTGTCGAGAGTCGCGAGCTGGAGCATCAACCATGGCTTGCTGTACGAGAAGTACTCTATCCCGGACATTACTAGTAAGTGCCAGCCGCAACTGCTGCTGAGGTGAAGCTTTGCTGACGTTTCCAGGAATCTTTGATAGCATAAAGACCAGCTTGGACTATTGAGGGTTAGCGTGGATGGGTGCAATGTCGAGCGTTCTTTGCATGAAACGGTTTCTTTCCGTAAACAGCCTCTTCTCATGTGATGTGTGCTCCATAGTATGTGGAAGAAGATCCCGATGTCACAGACACTAGAGGTGATATCACATCTGCCGACAGCCTCTCACGTCGAGAGAAGAGCTTGTGACTTGTGTTCATCCATGTCTATGGGCACCGAACCGATGTGACGGTGATGGCTGCATTTTTAGTCAGTGGCTCAAAGAACCGAGCATGAGTCGCGTGTGATGGCCATCCCCATTGGAATTCTGTTCGATTGAGGCCTGGATGTCACCGCTAAATAGGTCGGTGAACGTGATCGTCGTCCGTCCAGGTTTTGTGCAACACGCCTAGGCTGTACTGCCACATGGTGGCCAAGTACCGGCTGCAGCGAGGCCCCAGCAATTCGGCTCACCTGCTACGCACAAAGTGACAGGCCCGAAAATAGGCTCGAGTCGAGACACATGAGCTTGCTTGGACTTTGGAGTCGTTGAGGGCGAGGTGTGATCGAGGATTGAAGCCCGAGTCCAAGAAGGAGAGCGGGGCGGTCACTGCGCGAGCGCATGAATATCGGCCAATCACAGGCGAGCAGACGCAATGTCGGCGCTTAACATCACGAACACCAGCCAACCACCTCGACCTTCGTCTCTCTCCCACCTCCAGAACCAGCAGACTATCATCAGTCCTCATGCATGTGCCACCCACTCAGCATGCAGATCGACCAGCCCCCACGATGAGGACCCTGCCAATTCGTCGCCGCCTGCTCGGCGCTAAGCTCTTGTTCACTGCCGTCGAGCTTCATCAGCCGCCCTGAGTTGATCTGCTCCTATATACCATTCGACGCTGCCGTCAAATCCGTGTTTCTAAAGAAGCTCCTCTGCTCCGTGTTTCGCTGTGCAGACTACGCAGGAGGTTTCATCACGCGACGATCCCTCCACCGCACCGTATAAGGTCGTCTGAATCCTCGAAATGCAAATATGGGCGCGAGGCTTCACTTGCTCTCCCTGCTTCTTACTTCACTCGCTTTCACAACCCACGCTCAGGTAGCACCATCGACACTGATCGCTAGGCGATTCAATCCCCTCGACGTTGACACGCCTTCGCCCGAGGACGGGCCCCCGATATCAGCCAGCGCACTCCGCGACACGAGCTACCTGCCCGCGCAGATTGGAGGCATCGTCGGCGCCTACGCTCTATCCCTGGTGCTGGTCGCCATTACACTGCTATCGCTCGCAAAAAAGAGGCGAGAGCACATCCACTCGGGCCACGACGTCGGCGACTTTGGCGAAGACAAGGAGCTCTTCGCGCTACACATTGTCCCGCCCTCGGAGCAAGTTCTAGACGACGTCCCCAACTTTTCGTACCCGTCACCAAGGGTCGAGTACTTTGATATCGAGCCGGTGCGCTACCCTTCACCTGTCTCCTCCGTTGGCGTACCAGGCGTCAGCCCCTTTGTGGACCCACGCATCGTAGCAGCCGACAAGATCATGGCGCAATCACAGCTGGAGGACATGTATAGACATGTCATGGAGCACGAGGACGCCAAGGAGAGGGGCATTCAGCGAGATGCGCTGTCGTATCCTGCAGACTCGAGGGCCGCGAGCATCGAGAGGCCAGCGCCGGCGACCCTGTCCAAGAAGGAGAGGTCCAAGCCGGCGAGCCTGAACCTCAGCAGCGCCAAGGAGGACCGCAGCACGGGGTCCAAGACGTCGTCGCTGCTGTCGGCGCTGCGGTCGCCCAAGAAGAAGTCGGTCAAGGGCGTCAACATCTCGTCGCCCATACTCACCCCCCAGTCGGCCACCTTTCCGCGCCACTCGGACGTCTCGTCCATGGGCGCCATCCCCCCGCGCCAGTACGCCAACCTGCCTCCGCCTCCCCCTGTGCCTCACTCGGACCACGTCGCCATCGGCATGGCCAGGACGCGAGGCAGCATTGCCAACATCACGCCCGATCAGTCGCCCGAAAGCGTTCAGTCTATTGACGAGCGCATCGGTGCACAACTAGACTTTCGTCGAGACTACGGCCAGGGCAGAGTGGTCTCCCATCACGTCGCGCAGGAGCCGGACCCGGAGTCGGCCACGTCAGAGCACTCCCAAGTGCCCCTCGTCGGTCTTCCACGCTCGCCCAAACCGCACGCCACGTTTGGGAACTCTACCCTGCCGTCGTCCCCCAAGCCCGGCGCGTCTTTCTCGCGACCTAATGCGCCTAGCGCTGTGCGCACTGGTGGCTCTCTTCCCTTGCGTGCCTACGAGCCAGCCCTCACCTCCCCGTCCGCCGTGCCTCAGACGACCAAGCAGACTGTGTTTGAGCGCAAGGGTCCTCTGTCGCCCATGGGCGGCCGTACACCAGGGACGAGCATGCCGTACTCGCCCTACCAGCCCTTCACGCCATGCATGCCCATGACGCCGTCGCTGGTGACCAAGGAGGAGAGGAAGAAGATGAAGAAGATGGTGCCCAAGACGCCGACGATGGAGCTGGTGCAGAACCCAGACGACGTGTGGTGATTGGGGGTGGGGGACAAGGGGTCCTCCTTATTTGTTCTTGATGTGCATATTATTTGGTTTAGATATTTGGCGCCTCGACGCCGTTCCCTCATGTCGCCGTGGGCTTTCATTCGATATCTTTCATTCGATACATAGGTACCTTACGGATAAGTTAGAGGACATGAATAATGATCGATGACAGCCGTGACTTGATCCACTTTAAACACCAAAGTCAATCCGCCCGCCGCTACTGTAGGACCCCTACGGAAACCTCCGTGTCATTCCAGCCGGGTGGTCGGGATCCCGATGCGCATCTGCAAAATTGCACGATCTGGGAATTTCTGGGCTAAGTACTCCGTAGCGTAGGAAGAAATCGGATCGTGATGAGCGACGGGCCTAGACTGAGGCGATGAAGTCCAGTCGCGGCAGCGGACGCTCTGTGGCTGGTTCCGGGTGATTCAGCTGCCAGGCTCGAGAAATCGTACGATATTATGACGCTGCTCACAGCGGGCCCAGTACGAGGTCCCCGACTGTCACACCACCACCGTCCATCCTCATGCACACTTCAGGCACCCATCCAACCCGGCTTCGCGCGAGGGTCTGGATGCGAGACCCTTTTCCCGCTCACCTCCTGGAGTAACCGTAACTAGATTCAGCCTCCTACAGGCGGAGGTCGCCGATTTATTCCACATCGAAATTTGCCGATCGCAGAAAGGTAGCTCTCGCCCATATACGCGGCACGCCTTTCTACTTTCCGGCGTGGTGATCTGATCCCTCCTCCTCCTTCTCATCATTCACCACCCTCCATCATCACCCACCGACCATCAGAATGACCGACGACGAGACGTCCAACCTCTTTGGGCTGGAAGATCCCAACCTCGGCCTACTCGACGATGACTCTACCTCGGGCGACATCAAGACCGACCCCTCCTCCACCACGCCTGACGATGGCCAATTCGACTCGACAGGCTGGGGCTTTTCCGACCAGATCCCCTTCACATTCGATGCCACCAGCACAGCGCCACCGGTAGCAACCAGCTATTCCACCTCGGTCTGGGACTCGCCGCCCTTCGGTATGCAGACGTCGCCCTCACTCGGGTTCGACGACTTGTCACCGACAGCCAATGCTCCATCATCGCGCAATCCCAGCGCGGGCTATCTGTTTGGGGGCCCCATACTCCAGAGCCAGCAGGCGCAACGACCGACCAAAGCGAAACCCTCACAGACAAACGCCTTCCTCGGAGCTAATGGCCGGCCACAACAGCAGTTCCCAATGCTCACGGCCGCCGCGCAGGAGCAGCTACGCAACATCGCCATGCCGCCTCACTTGCAGTACAACTCCCCGGGCAGCACCTCGAGTCCCGAGTCACTGGACAAGTCTTCCCTGGGGAGAGGCAAGCCGGGCAAGCCCAGTGCCAAGAAGCGCAAGGTGTCCGAGCCTGAAGACGACGACGACGACCTCCTCGAGGACGACGAGGGGAAGCCCGTTAAGAAGACATCTCATAACATGATTGAGAAGCGTTATCGAAACAACTTGAACGACAAGATCGCCGCACTGAGGGACGCAGTCCCGAGTCTGAGAATCATGAGCAAGAGCGCGCGAGGCGAGGACACCACAGAGGATAGACAGGAACTGCATGGGTTGACACCGGCACACAAGCTGAACAAAGCAACAGTAGGTCCACACATTACCGGGCAGTGCTCCTGGCACAGTTGCTGACACAAGCAGGTTCTGAGCAAGGCGACCGAGTACATACGGCACCTTGAGAAGCGCCATAGCCGACTGCAAGAAGAGAACAGCACAATGCGAGCGAGGATAGCAGCGTTTGAGAAGCTATTCATGGCGGGAGCGATGAATGGGTCCATCGCATCCTTTGAGCAACCGCCAACACCGATGCAGTACGCACAATGCGAGATGCCCGCAGACTTTCTAGAGTCAGCGCCTAATGGCAGCCCAGGCAGCAACGGTCCGCCAGCGGGCATGATCCAGGTCCCAGAAGACATGAAGCGCATCATCGCCACGCAGATGGGCTCGGGACAAGCGTACCCCATTAACGAACAGCAGTTTCGCGGCCCGACGGTCGTCTCCCAACAGCAGCTGCAGCAGCAACAACAACAGCAACAAGAGCAGGGCTGGGGTAACCCGGCCCCGTACTTTGGAAAGCTCATGGTTGGCTCGTTGGCGGGTCTGATGATCATGGAGGCTGTGAGGGAGGGGGAGACGAGCAACGAGAGCCCCGAAGGGCGAGGACTATTCGCTCTGCCCCTGCATCTGGTCGGCCGCCTCTTGTCAAGCTTTGACTTCAACATTATGGGCTACCACTTTCACACTTCGCTTAAGCTTCTCCTCTTGTTTGGCACGGTCATGTGGGTGTTTATCCCCACACTGTTTGCCCCGACCGAGGAGAAGCCCAAGAAGCCCCAGTTCTCGAGTCTACAGGCATCTCCATCGCTCGCCTCGTCGATCCACGTCCGTCGGCAAGCGTGGCTCACTGCCGTGCAGTCCGTCTGGATCCCCCGACACAACGTCTTGCTTGAGGCTTTGGCGCTGCTACTGAAAGCAGCCAAGCTCAGTGTGTTGAACGTCATCGGCTCCTCCGGATACCAGCTTCTCAGCGGGACGACGCGCGATCAAGAGGCAGCTCGCGCCAAAGCATGGTCGATTGCCCTAGATGCGCAGTTGGTCGGTGGCGATGTGGAGATCAACAAGAGCCGGCTGCTGATCACCCTGCTCGCCTCCGGCACCCTGCCCGACACGCCAGCTCGGCTCATGTTGAAGGCACTGCACATACGCGTGCTCCTTTGGGACTTTAGCCAGCACAAGTGGAGACTGGGCGCGAGCAACGCAATTGCGGCTGGCCTGGCGAGGTCGAGATGGAACGAGGCGCGCCACTTGAATCAAGTTCTCATTCAGGCTCGCCAAGACAGCGCTGTCCAGCATGACGATGAGCTGCCTAGCCATCTAGCGTGTCTGGTCGAGCAAGAGTGCGACGAGGTGCTGAACCACGAGCTGATCCAGCGTGCGCACAACTTGGCCTTTAACAAAGAGACCAAGCATGGCGTCGAGAATCCCATTGATGGGATGGACTGCGTCGTGGGCGACACCGCCATTGGCTCGCCGATGGATGCCGTCTCGGCTTGGTTCTCGATCCAGGTCCTACACGAGGCCCTGGCCGCCACTCTGGAGCGGGACGAGGACGGGCCTTGCGCACGCGATGCGAAGATGGAACTGGCTGTGTATACGGCTCCCGTCGGTTCAGTAGCGCAAGCGCGCGCCATTGTGGCCCGCGCGGCTCTGTCAGACCAGCACCGCGGTTCCAACATTGCCCTGGCGATTCAGACTGTCGGGATCGAGAAGAACAGCATGCAGGGCCTGCCCACGCAACGCACCATTGTGGATGCCAACCCATCTGCGACCAGTGCTGACATCCGCCTCGCACTTCGCTGTGCCACAGCCGTCGCTCACCTCCGCCGCTGCGAGACACGGGATTCTGACCTGCAGGCGCTCGGTATCATCGAGTCGATCAACATACCGAAGGAGGGCATGTCGCTTCTGGGCTTCACGGCCGTCATGGACATGGTCGAGAAGACGCTTGAGCACAAGCATGCGGCCGAGACGTATGCATCAACGCTCGAGCGCCTAGCAGGTGGTCTGCGTCTCTGGATCGGCAGTGCCGAAGGTGATGCGTGCGGTCTTGGCCCAACAATCCGCCACGGTGTTGCTGATCGCTGCCTTGGCATCACAAAGAGCCTCGTGGGGATGGATGACGGGGACACGGGCTACGGGACGCTCAGCGAGGGCGAAGACTAAAGCCGCGACGATTGTTGCTCGTCGTGCGCGGGAATTGTAGATTAGTAACATGGACTGGACGCAAGGTACAACCTGAGGGTTCCATTTGTCAGTCCTCCGGAACGGAACAGAACAGAACAAAGCAGAGCACGGTACGGAGTTTGAATAGGCGGCATTGCGTGTACATACAGGCGGCGCGAGGCATCACACCGGTGATGCCGTTGGAGATTCGGCGTTGGCGAAGAAATCACAACGAAGAGATTCTGCAAAAATCAATGATAGAAGTTTCGATGGCATGCCATATGTGGTACATAAGTATACTGTGCGTGGTGTTGCCTTGATTTACAGCGCGCGAGTCATCATGCAGGTCGTACGTCACGACGGGCAGGTTATCTGTCTGGCTGTCCTACAGTTACCCTGTCGGAGATCCCTAATCCCCACACTGCTTACTTATAACTTACTAGTCCTCCAGGTTATTCAGCAATTGGGGGCCTCGCGCGCAAGGGGAACGCTGCGATGGAAGGCTGAGTCAATATGGGCACGATATTGCAAATCCGCCTTTTCTCTCAGAGCCTCATCTGGAGGGACACGGGATGGTAGGAAAATATGATTTGAAATGAAATAAATAGGGGCAGGCCCCCTGTCTTTTGCCCACAAAGATAAAGAGCCGCGGGCTCTGCTGTGCTCATCGCTACTTGGAGTCTGTTGAATGTCACTCTGTTCGAACCCCTTTACGGGAGCGCGCATTGATCGAGAGAGACAAAGTGTTTCAATTATCATAAACACAATTTGGTAGAATGACTAGTTTCACCACCGCAGAAGAGGGACCTGGTCCTGAGGCCGGCGGCGGTGGGAGCACAGAGGACCACTCCCCTACGCCACGCAAGCTGTCCGGAAGGATACTATCATGTAAGAACTGCCAGAGGAGGAAGATTCGCTGCAACAAGGTGGTTCCATGCGCAAACTGCGTCAAGGTACGTGAGCGGTCTTCAGAATCCAGTTCATCTGTGTTGGGCTAACGACAAGACAGATGCGCATCCCCTGCCTGCCCTCCAAGCCAGCGCCCCCTCGACCCAAGATCAAACCGCAGACGACGCAGGATCTCCAGGACAGACTGGCGCGCTGCGAATCCCTACTTCGCCAATTCGTTGAGGATCCCGCCCAGACGACCTCGGCGACTGGTTCGGGCGGGTCGGCCAGGGAGTACAACACCACACCATCCAGCCAGAGCAGCGCTGGACGCATCGTTCGCGATGCAGATGATGAGAGGGTCGGACGGTTTGTTGATGCCCATATATGGGTGGCGCTAAACGAAGAGGTGAGGTTTCGCGAGACGTACAGTGCGCCCTCTTACTGACTGCTCAGATCCAAAACATGAAGGATATTATCGAGCACGATGAACCAGACGGCGTTTTCCCCCAGGAAGAGCAGCCGTCAAACTCGGCCAGCATCTCTGGCGTTCCGTCTCCCACGCCAAGCGAACGACCTGAGCTGGACCCCGTGCAGACGTTCAAGTTGTGGCAGATCTTCCTCGAGCGCGTCAACCCCCTGATCAAGATTATCCACGCGCCCACCGTGCAGCCCATCATAGTGGCCGCCTCTGCGGACATCACCAGCGTATCGCTAGATCAACAGGCCTTGCTGTACAGCATGTTTGCACTGGCGGTCATGTCGTTGAAAAAGGACGAGATGGTGGGTATCCTCGGCGACGACCAGACAAAGGAGCAGGTGCTGCAAGGGTTCTTGCGCGGCGTGAGCATGACCCTCGTCAAGTTTGACTTTCTGAGGCGATACAACATGGTCGTCCTGCAGGCCCTCGTGCACACGCTCATCATCCTCATGGGCCAGTGCAATAAACATGGCTCGTGGGTGCTCTGTGGTTCGCTCATCAGGATCGCCGTCAGCATGGGCTACCATCGCGACGGCACGCAGCTTGGCCTGGCGCCCTTTGAGACGGAGATGCGGCGGCGGATCTGGTGGCAGATCCTCACGTACGACACCAAGCTCAGTCTCGACTGTGGTTTCAAGCACAACTGCCTGCCCACGGATTTCGACACGAAGCAGCCACTCAATTTGAACGATGCCGACTTGTTCACCGAGGCTACGCGTGACCTGGTGCACCGTGAAGGACCGACAGAAATGGCCTTTGTCTTGGTCATGCATCGTGTTGCGGCGTATCTGCTAGACGAAGAGGCGAGGCAAGTCGTGGAGGCCAGCACTCTCGGTCACGGTGGACCAGATGGTCCAGAGATCAACGCGGCCAGCATGGAACGCAATCGCGTCCTCGTGCGGGGTCTCGAGATGGATTTGATCGACATTGAGAGGCGGTTCCTGAACCCTGTGGTGAGCAACGCCCACGCCGCTGCTCTTGGTATACGCCCACATCTCATCGCACGGCTGTACGACATGATGCGCCCCATGCAGGAGTCGACGGACTGGGGCATTGACATCTTCTCGCCGCGGGACAACCTGTTTAAGCTGGTCCTCACGTTGTGTGAGAACGCCAACGACGCGTTCGATCCTATGGATCGATGGGCCTTTGCCTGGTTCGCCCGGCTGCACTTTAACTTTGAGCATCTGACCTCTCTGTCGACGTTCCTCTACCAGCGTCCAACGGATAGCATGGCCGACCGTGGATGGGCTGTACTCGAGTCCATGTATGCGCGACACTCGCTTCTTTACAACCTGAAGCTCAAGGCGCCCGCCACGCAGGCGCAGTTTGCCCTCAAGGCCTACGCGCAGCGTGAGCGCGCCCTTGGGAGAACAGGGCAGATCGTCGAGACGCCAGAGTTCATCATGAGGCTGCGCAACATGATCGGGTCGCCCATTGTGACGCCACCCCTGGCCAACATGACGACGCAGTGGTCACATCTTGACATGCTGAGCGTCAGTGGGGGATCAGGTGCCCCGACAGGCCAAGGTCTGCAGGGGAGCGATATGTTTCTGCCATTTGGCGCTGGCTCCGGGGAAAACATGGCGGACGAAGGTGCATTCTGGCAAGGGACGTTGTGGGATGCAGATTGGAGCCGAGGTATCAACGCGGCACAGGAGAGTTCTGTGGATCACCACCAGCAGGCTTCGCGGCCGGTATCTCGGCGGCCCCAAAGCGGGACGCAGTCGAGTTTTATGCGGTATGGAGGGGTTGCGTTCCAGGACCGGCAAGACTGATGCCAACGGCTATCTGGCGGTGATACTGGTGATAGGCGGCTGGGAATGTACGGTAGGTCTGTGATCAATTTACGCGCGCCCATCGTGACTCTGTCGGCGATTCGTGACCCCATGGCTTCAATCATCCCTGGTCCGATCCACCATCTCGGTGGTGTTGCTGTCGCTCGTCTTTCTCTTCTTTTTCGCATGTGGTTCGTCGCCCGCGCCATCAGCGCGAACCTCATCTTGGTCCTCTTCGTCCTTCTCCGCTTCGGTGAATACCAAGTCTCCCCTCCGACCAAGTGTCTCTCGTGACGCCTCTTCCATCAGGATGCCAAAAGCCAACAGCGCAGTCTCGTCCATGCTCCTCTCGCCCCAGATTCTTGCCTCCTCTGGCCCCGCGTTCCGCGCGTAGTACCCACTCGCATATGCGTGAATGGCCTTGAGAAGATCACTATCGGGTAGCGCTGCATTGCCATAGTCTGGGAAGTCCCGTGTATGCGATGCGTAGATGTCATACTCTGCATACCGGATGGGCGCATTGAGGCGGCGAAAGAGGAGTTCGGCTGGGGACACTGGGTTGTCTGCGAGGGAGTGCTTGATCATAGTTGGCTCTTGTTCGGAATCCGGAGCACGCGCTCTGCCGGCCACGGCATCGTAGAGGGTGTGGTAGTGGCGGGCAGGGAGTCGATTGCTGGGGTTTGCGTTTGGATTTGAGCTCTCCGAGACGCCAGAGTCTGTGTCGTCGAGGACACTGGGGCCCTGCGATTGAGCGTTGTCCATGGTGATGCGATGAGATTTGTCTTAGAGACAGATCAATGCCCCGATTGCTATCTCATGACTGAGATGGTGGAAGAATATTCTGTACCCCGAATGATGGATAATCAAGGAGCCATGAAGTGAGGCTCAAAATGATGTGGACCGAAATAGCAAGTGAATATGCGTACCCTACACACCTCTACCGCCAACGACGAGCAGACGTCATCCTCCAGAGTCCGTCGTGAATCTTTGTCCCTACCACTCATCCAACAACCACGCAGCAACCAAATGAATGCAATCCTCCCTCTTCGCCCGCGAGCTTGGTGACCTCTCGCCCCATGCCTTCTCCTCGGCCTTCACCTCCCCCCTCCTCCGCTCCTTCGCTGCCGCGCCACAGCATCGCTTCAACGGCGAGCGCACGCACGATCCGCTCCTCGATGAACGACCACACAATATCCGCGCGCACGGTGCAGGCGTCGCCAGCCTCGCGGTCGAGAAATTCGACGGACGCCTGCTGATCTCGGGAGGCGCCGAGGGCGCCATCAAGATCTGGGATCTCGAACAGTGCGGGAGCGCGTACGAGGGCACACATACGTTTCGCCCGGTGAGCACGATCCGCCGCTCCACCGACGGCAATGGTCACTCGCACGGCATCACGCATCTCGATTTCTTCCCCTTTGATCCCGATGCGTTCTTGTCCAGCGCGTTTGACAAGACGCTCAAGCTCTGGTCGACGGCGCGCTCGACGCTGTCGGGGAGCTTTGATCTCAATGCGAGGATATACTCGCACAGCACGAGCCCCATCGCCGACCATCTCGTTGTGGCTTGCGCGACACAGCACGCCCATGTCCGTCTCGTGGATCTACGATCCGGGTCGGCTGTGCAGGCCTTGATCGCGCACGGTGGTCCTGTACTTGCGACGCAGTGGAGCCCTACGCAAGGGCATATTGTCATGAGCGGACATGCTGACGGCAAGATCCGGGTCTGGGATATTCGTCGCGCCGGCGGCGTTCTGTCCTTGCTGGACCAGGAGGACTCACTCGGACTGGTGCATCGTCACAAGCACGCTGTGGCAGCGGGGATGGACCCTGCCCAGGTTAGGCCGTACAGAGAGGCAGCACAGGCGCACGATGATGCCGTAAATGGGCTACATTGGACTAGTGATGGCAAGTACATCATCTCGGCTGGCATGGACAATCGCATTCGTGTCTGGGACGCAGCCACCGGCGCCAACACTCTCACGAGCTTTGGGGCTCTGGTGCAGAACCGCCATGCCAAGACGACAAGCATCGTCACCACGCCGCCCCGACTGTCTGAAAATAAGGACGTGCTGTTCTGGGCGAATGACCAGGAAATCTTGGCGCTGGACCTGCATGACGGCAAGCTCATCACTCGTCTCCGAAGCCCAGGTGCCGTCAATCCAGTCGGTCCACGGGGCAGCGAGATGGGTCGCAACCGCATCTCCGCACTCGCATGGCGCAGTGCCGGTGGTGGAGGGGCCTCGGTAGGCCCAGTGCCAGGCGGAGGGAACAGTGTCGGCGCTCTGTACAGCGCCCATCTGGACGGGCAGATCCGGGCCTGGATGCCCCAGATCCCAGGGCCGGATGATGAGGGGGGCGAGGACCCGAGAGATGAGGAGGACGAGGGCAAGAAACGGAAGAGAAAGGCCATTGATGATGCGTACAAGACCCTCATGGGCAAGAATATCCGCTTCACGTAGAAAACATCTAAATGCCAACCGTCTATACCCTAATGACTAGACACAGCCATCCATCGGGATACGCTGCCTCACGCATGAGCTCTCCCACCGGCGCTGAAAAGGGTACACTGGCCCCGTGCATGACCGCGCCCACCCGTACCGGGTCCCTCACGCTCGGGAACAGCTCTGGCATCATGTTCCGCAGCACCACCCCCAGCGTCTGCGGTCTACGGTCCTGACCGACAGCCGGCACCAGTCTCTGCACGATCCGGAACGACCCAGCGCCCTCCCTGACCTGCGGATCCGACTCGGGGATGTACACGCGGAGCGGGACGTGCTTGAGCGGACTGGGCGTGTTCAGCAGCCGCGCGTTGATCCTGTGAAAGGTGGCGTGGTCATTGTCGACGACGGCGTTCCAGAGGGCCGTGGTGTCGTCCTTTGACATTTTCATAATCTGGTTCGCGTTGCCGTTGCGCACAAAGTCGGCCTCCTTGGCGCTGTTGAGGAACGTGTCGCCAATGTCCCAGCCCCCGCCCTCGCCGACCGTCACGCGCCACGGCAACACGGGGTCATAGAGGTCGACGAGCACGCCGACGGCCAGGTTGCGCAGCTGCACGTCCTCATAGTGGAAGCTGGAGATGGACACGCCGAAAAAGGTCGACAGGCGCGGCAGGAGGAGTGCGAGGTAGGAGAAGCGTGGGAGGGAGGTGATGAATGGCGTGTTGGGGTGGTTGGGGTGGGTGATGTGGACGGGGACCGTCGACCGCCAAAGCGCAGCAGAGAGTGACGGAGATGTCATTGTCGCATTGTGTGGATTGATAAGAGTAACGGGATGGCAAATATATGTCTATTTGGGTATTGGCAAGACTGTGGCTGGTGTGTGAACTTGTAAAGTTGGCGTTGCGACAAATGCTGGATAATGCAAGCTGTAAACCGGTAATTCAAACAAGACCGAATGCTTGAAAGACAGACCCTTCGTAGTGAAGAATGGTAGGTATTATTACGCAGCGAATGCAGTAGAGTTTGTGATTTAATATGCCTTGCAGTTGATCTCGGCTATTGTTGCAACCAGCAGTGACAGCTTAGTCTAGTGTGTATCGGGTAGGCTGACGAGAAACAAGGATTATTCACCAAAAAATGACGCGACCACGTGATTCACAACGTCCTCACTCCTGACCCTTGAACTTCTGACACTCCCATCCATCACATCACACATTATAATTCACCAAACACTTTTCAGACCAATGCTATTCATTAAGAACTAATACTAACGTATCAAAGGGCCGTCATTCATATCATCCGTCGCTAGAAACCTTTGGGTATCATCCATCTTCCATCATAATTTACAAGGTGTTGTCGGCAGCGTGGGTCTTGTCACCGCCCACGGTCTTGGAGCCGTCAAGGTTGGAGTCGACACGGGGATCGAGCTTGTTCAACATGTCCGACTTGTGAGGGCCGGCAGTGTTGGGAGCAGGGCCGGTGGTCTTGCTGGAAGGGCCAGTGGCGCCCAGTCCAGAGGAGTGGTGGGTGCCAGTGGTGCCAGTGGTACCAGTGGTGTGGTGACCAGTAGTGCCAGTGGTTCCGGTAGTGTGGTGGCCAGTAGTACCAGTGGTGCCGGTAGTGCTACCAAGACCGCCAGTGCGGTTCGCGCCAACATTGCGAGAGCCATCGAGGTCAGAGTCGATGCGGGGGTCGGCAGCGTTGGCAGTACGGCTGGAGTGAGGGCCGAAGTTACCCTCGTGGGTGCCGGTGTGTGTAGAGGTGGTTCCGGGAATGTTCTCGGAGCCCATGCCGGTGTGGCCAGCAGTGGTACCGTGAGTGCCGGTGGTGGAGTGGAGGCCAGAAGTGCCCATGTTCTCACCACGGTAGGCACCAGGGGCGGAAGGACCCTTGCTGGGGTCGGCCGAGCGGTCCGAGTTCAAGCCCACGTTCTTGCTGTAGTCGCGGTCCGAGTCGACGCGAGGGTCGGCCTTGTTCATCATGTCGGACTTGTGAGGGCCGTCGGTGTTGGGCGCAGGTCCGCCAACAGAGCTGTGGAGGCCGGAGGTGCCAGTGGTGCCAGTGGTGCCAGTGGTGCCAGTGGTGGAGTGAAGACCAGAGGTGCCAGTGGTGCCGGTGTGGCCAGTGGTGGAGTGAAGACCAGTGCCGGTGGTGGTGCCAGGGGCAGCACGGTTGTCCATGTCAGAGTCGAAGCGAGGGTCGGCAGCGTTGGCAGCGCGCGAGTTGTGAGTGCCGTAGGTACCCTCAGGGGCACCAGAGTTGTGCTTATCGGAGCTCAGAGAGTCCTTGACCTTGTTGGCGAGACCAGACATGGTGATTGTTTGCTGAGTGAGTCAAGTTGAGGTAAAGTGGGAGTTGGTTTTGCGTTTTGCTGATGAAGCTCTGTGAGGGTGAGAGTTTGTAGAAGTAGTTGTTGATGTTCTGCGAGAAGAGAGGCTGAAGAAGCTGAGGGGGAGATGGGATTATATAGTAGATGGATCTGGCGAGCCTGACCCAACTCCCAAGAGCAAAGCCAGATTGCCGGCAGATCCAGTTCACGGGACACAACCCAAAGCAGCAACATTTACATCATCACGATCCAAAGCAGCGTCAAGCGGCAAGGACGGACCTTGTTCTTCCCGCCGAGGTAGGTACAGCAGCAGGGCAGGAAGGACCAGCCAGCTGGCAGGTGAGCAAGCGAGCAAGCTGTTCTGTGGCGCCTGCACCGATCGTAGCTTCCCCGGCATGGAGCCAGAGCTTCCCGTAGCAAGCCATAATTGTGCCAGAATCGTCATCGTCAATAATCAAGCGGCACTCGCCCAGTATTCCCACCCCTGATTGCCTCTCGCCGCGTATTCAATGGGTCCCAGTTTTACCCCAATCTCAAAGCTTGGCCAAATAGCAAAGCGGCTGACCGTCTGCGTGGAGCGGTGACGTCCCTGGCCCGCTTGAGAGGCGTGCTTGAGCCTTGTTTTAGAAGCGCGCTGGACCCTTAGCATGTTTGAGGAAGAATTGCGATGGGGGGCAAGATCAGCCTTCACTGCCGGGAATTGGAGCCGCATCGGAAAGACCAAGCAAAAATAGCAGCCATGACGATATCTTGAAGCGACCCTGGCATCAGCCACAGTGTGGAAGGGGCGTCTTCCTTCATTATGATGCCATTGGGGCAGGCAGGCAAGCTCATTGCCTGATCGGGCGGCGTCCCCTCTGCGTGTGGCTGGCGGGGGTCCTGCTGCCCCTCACCGAGTGGCTGAGCCCACGGTGCTCGCCTCTGGTCAATCTCAAACTAGGTGAAATAAGACGGTGACAGTCATCGTATCCAGATCGAGACAGTCAAGTGACATGAGTCTAGCGGGGCTGTCCAGAAAGATAGCGTTGGGGAAAGAATGCGGCTGAATGAAGCATATGGCTACGACTACTACGTACAGCTACCAAACTAAGCACCTCTCTGCTCAAGACACGGACTTACAGACATTCAAGCTTTCTTGGAGCGAATGGCTGCCTTTGACAGCACCACTCCCTGTTGTCTTGGTCTCTTGGCTGCGCAGGCTAAGACACGTCAACGTTGGAGATCCCGTCGACTATCCGGTCGCCTTACCCACATTCTTGCGGCAAGCCACGATGACGGTGGATCGGCACCTGAGGCGGGGTCCCCTACCTCGCGAAGCTTGTACTGTTGCCAAGTTGCCAACTTTTTTTCCCCTTTGAGCACGACGCCGCCCCTACGCGCTTGCGCGTCCTTCACACTCGACAGAAATTACTACCAGTCATTCCCGCGATCTCGATCTGCCAACTTCTGCCGCGTCTCAAGTGGCGATGGCAGGGAAAATGTCCAGCTTGGAGAGCTAAGACGCGAGCTCCGACAAGCTTCTGGACTCTTCGTTGATCGGGCCTCGCGAGTCGCAGGCTCCGAAAGCAAGCATGCCAGCGATGCCGAGGAGAATTGGCTGGACGTCTGCATCGAGAAGTGCGAGTGGGAAGCATGCACTTTGGGACAAATGGACCAACAAGTGCACACACTGAATGCAGAACCAAGGCTTGGTAGGGGTATCTCGATCTGTTCCCAGCAACAAACACGACCATTCTTGCGCCAAGCTCACAATGCCCATACACCGCTCCTCAAACCCCATCAAAGACAAACGCATCGACCCGTGTCGGGCACCACGACTGCATTCCCTTCATCGTCCATCATCATTACCACAGTCTTCCGCGCCTGCTTGCGTTCTCGTGACCTCCGGCACGGGCTCTAGACGTGACTGCGACGTCCCCAGCGGCGGCGCCTGGTGCCATCAACCCGCGCGGCGCGCGCCTCACGGTTGCGGACCCAGAACAAACCAATGAGTGCCGACACGAGCCACAGGAGCGCGGAGAGGAAGGCGAAGGCGATGATGGCCTTGAATCGACCGCAAGGGTCGTCTCGGAAGGTGATGTTGCCCCAGTAGAAGGCACCTCCGCAGACGGAGCTGTTCAGTTCCTAGGAAGCATGATTAGTCTTTACCTATCCCTTGTCGCGAGAGGAGAGTTCGACTCACATCGACGAGGAGACCAAAGGCGGCCCACCAGCACAGACTGATGATGATATCAATAGGCCAGTGTGTGAACGTGTACGAGAATGGGACCAGCCATATCAGCGCCAGGAATATCGACAGCCCAGAGATGACCTCGGTGTAGATGTACCGACCGAGCGCCCACGAGCTGCCGCTGGACTGGTGGAGGAAGTGCCCATTGATGCCGGCCACGATGGCAGCAAAGGCCAGCTCGGCGGCGCGTAGGACGAGGCTGACGATGCGATCGAGAGCCATGATGCTTGTTGTTGTGTTTGGACAATATGACAAGTCTCGCAGCACTTGGAAGTCTTGTTGGACACTGGCTATGCGACGTGAGGGAAAAAAGGAGAGAGTCTTTGGGAGTGTAGACGACCGTGATCACGCATGTGAGCAGGGCCGACTATTATAGGTAACCGACATTAATACCTACTTCCCTGCCCAACGATTCACCGCACGACATCATTGCGGTTCCAGCATACGTACCCAGCTTGCTTTTTTTCACCTTCTCTCATTGAGCGGCCAAGACCTGATGGGCGCTGAACAACTGATGGCTTGGGTCAGGCGCCTACTGGTCAAGGTGAGGTCATGTGCCACGTCGACACCACACCGACCATGCATAAACCAGGGAAACTGCGCCATGTCTCACCATGGCCAGACGCCCAGTCATTTATTAACATTGTAGACCGGATTCGCACGACTCTGGGGTGCCCCCTGTTTGCTCGGCACTGCGCCAGGCCAAGAACGATTTGCCGTGGGCCGGCACTGGCCAGTGGCCACGCGTCGCGCCCAGACGCCGTCCCTACATTGACAGCTCAGCTTGTCTTCACGACATCCAGGGAGCGCGTCGCGTGCCATTCTTGTCACACTTGACGTCATTCCTGATTCAAGAGGATAGCAACGGGAAGTTCGATAGGGTTTGCAAAGCTGATACGCCCTTCAGAAGCACTGCTCATGAACCGGGCGGCCTGTGTCCAGCGTGAGGAACATGCTCAGCTCGGAGGAGGGTTTGACGAAACGCCTCATGCCCTGTGTGCGACGAGTCGGTGGATGCCTGTTCAACACGATCGGCCGAGAAAGCATGTTCCTGTTTCGCCAGGACTAGTGACATCTCAAGTGCAGGGTGGGTGAAGTATGGTCACACGGTGTCCGTGTAAGTGTGCAAGTGGCCCAGAAGTGACATTTGCAGCTGTTGGGCTCGAGAGACTACACTATAGTCAATGCATATGTACGAGCTGCTATATCTACCACGCAGCTGCTTTCCTTAAGCCGTGGGCTTGATTGTTTTGTTCTACTGGCTCAGACGATCAGTATTCTGTGCAGTCGACCACTTGACACTGGGCCTACCTCTTGCCAGTCGTTCAACACGGCGCATTTCTTGAAGTAAAGACTGGTTGGGCGCAGCGTGACGGTGATGTTCAAAGAGCCACAGTGCCAGCAAAGCTCTTGAGCCAACCGGTTCGGAGTCGGGGATTTCCTGAAGGAGGTTATCCATCAGCAACGGCTGACGGAATGGTGAGATCGGCGCAGGTCATAGAATTATTCTTAAAAAAGAATGAAGGACAAAGCAAAGAAGTCCCAAGATACCAGTGACACGAGACACATCCGCATCCGCTGTTTGAGACTACGCCATGGAAGGCATCGATGAATCTAGGGTAGGCTAATAAGCCTGATCGACCTAGGCTTACATCTGGCTCGTCCCGCCATGTGGGCTGGAGGTCAATTGTCCGGCGCCCACAGGACGGCGATGTGGCCATTTGGGACAACTTTTAACTATCGTGGTTTGTTGGGGCTATTAAAATCAAACGTAGACAAGAATAGTAGTTTTCTCACTCTGCAGGGTAGTAGGGACGAGGCATGCAGTTCGGAGACGGACCGGAGGACCACCCAGCGCGGCGTGGCTACCCTATTCAGGCAGTAGCCGGGCACGCTAAGGGAGCTTCCATCCTTCTGGGGGCAGGCTGCGCGCAGGGTAGGTAGGCATACCGCGGACAATGTGGCGGAGAAAGTGCCCGACTTGGTGTCTCTATTTCAACCACATCACAACGTCTAACGAAAGCTCCGCCCAAGGCACAACAATGCCAGCGCCGCTTTACTCGCCTGCTCGTACAGCAAACGTGGAGTTCCTCAGCTAAGCCAGAAGAACGCGGGCCAGTCAGGTCCCGTCCAGTGGCGATCTTCGCGCGATGGCAGTGCGCGTGCTTTTAACCGCGACATGCATGAGCGCGCTGCGGGCAAGGCATTCCACGGACCATATTCGCCATGAGAGCCGATTCGAGATTCTGGAACCTCCAACAGAGGCCCCGCGGCCACATAGTACGATCCTGCCAACGACATGGCGCAACTGATCAGGAAACTCGCACGAGGGCGTTGCGCGCTTCGCCCGGCATCACCCTACTGTCGCGGCGAATACCAAGGCTCAAACACTGATTCGACGTCTCCCCGGAGGTGTGCATGCAACAACGTGGCGGGAGGGCTGCCTGTAGATGACCTCGCATGCCGACTTACAGCCCAGCCTGGCCCGCCGACTGGACAGCCTTACCTCTCAGCTGTCCAAGCCAAGAGACTGGGCCATATGCCCTGACAGGAACGAACGAGGGGCACGCCGCATGCATCCAGACTAATCATTGCTCCGAGGCGTTTTGATCTTCATTGTCATCAAATGTCTGGACCCCGGCCCCGTTTAGGAGGAATCCTACACCTTCTCCCCCACGGTACAGCCTTGATGGCCAAGCCAAGGGTCCTCGGGGATCGTCGGTTCAGCCCTTCCTTCATCGAAGCCTGCCGGTAGCCCTCATGCTCGGACACGTCCGCGATAGGCCACCCCGATTTATCTTTTGCGTGGCAGAGCTTGATGTTATTTCGAGATATCTCCCAATCAGCCTCGCTCCAGTAGTAACTGACCGTCTCTGTGCCACATCACGTACGGATTCCGCATACCCAGGGGCCTCAACCAAAGGAGAAATCGGCCGGGCTCTGGTCGCCCTACGCCTGGGACGTTGCCATATAAGAAACACTGTCTTCTCTAGTTGCACGAGAGAAACGCCATTGCAAGAGACCAAACTCCAAGTGCTTCTGTCTTCTTTCCAACATCCTTTCATATCTAGTCTATCAAGATGATGCGTGTGGCTGTTGCGGGGGGCGGAGGACTGGGGTACTTGCTAGCTACCGGCATCTCGCAAGCGGACAATGCATACAATGTCATTGTCCTTTCCAGAACGGTACGTTTCAGACCCCCCCGCAACCGCTTGTTTGCTTTGAAACGCCCCTGACCAACGCCAATCAAGCAACGGACCGAGTACGTGGCGCACGACATTCAGGTGCACCCCGTCAACTACTACAGCCACGAGAGCCTCAGCTACGCGCTGCGGGGCGTCGACCTGGTCATTTCGACAATCTCCGGACCGGAGCAGATCAATCTGATCATGGCCGCCGGCGAGGGCGAGGTGCGGCACTTTATTCCCTCCGAGTTCGAGGGGCCCCTCGCACAGCGACCGACACAGGATGCCATGGATCGCGGCTCCGCCCAGGCTCTCGCCATGCTGCAGCATCTGCACAGCAAGAAGCGTCTGGATTACACCGTCTTCTCGTGCGGTGTCTTTATGGAACGGTTCCTGCCGCATGGTCTTGCCACGCTCAACATTGGGTACGGCGAGGGCGTTGCTGGTGCTGGCAGTTATCTGTGCGACATGACCAACATGACAGCTGAGTACCCCGTGAGTACCCAGAGGGGTCGCACGGTTCGCCTCTGTCTGACGTCGGTGCATGACCTTGTCTGCTTCGTCATTGCTGCCATGGATCTGGGTCCGAGAACGTGGCCCCGGGAGTTCACCATGCGGGGCGATCGTCTTTCGGTGCAGGATGTGATCATGACATGCAGCAGTGTCCGCAACGGTAGGAATCGAGAGAATCTCGTGTGCCACCTGACTGGAGACCATGGGCTGACTAGTATCTAGCGGCCTTTACGTACCATCCCCTGGAGTACTCTGACCTGCCGCTGTACCAGGCCCATTATGCGGAGGAGGGCGACTACGAGAGGGCGGGATACTACCAGCGCCTGCTTGCCACGGCAGAGGCACGATACGACTTCTCACAGGCTTCGCTCAATGCGATTGTGAGTCGCAGCTCGTCTGTTAGTGTGTACCCTGCAACATTCGCGCAGTGGCTGGCCAGCGTGTGGTAGACGTCCCATGGAAGAGGCTCACTATGACGGTGAGTTGGAAAAATTCACTTCACTCGGCCAGGTGGGAGAGTGTTTGGGCGATGGGATGTACGAATTGGCCTTGTGCTTTACACATGGTATGTCTACATAGCGGACGGATTCCATTCGCTGTGCGAGAGGTTCTCTTCTCTTGATTTAGCAAGCGATTGGGACATTTCGAAATTCTTTAATTTGCTTGGGTCGATCTTCTCAGTCGTCTGTTAATGCTGTGTGCTGTTTGGCTGTTCAGTCCGTCTTATTGTCACGCTAACCAGCCCAGGGGGCCATGCCTTCAACCCCCTGAACGGCCATCGCCAACCCCCCCCCCCTTTCAGTCACTTACCCTCTTGAGAATATGTTCACGACCCCCTGGGCGTCTCTTATTCACCAAGCACAATTTCTCGCTCGCATGTCACGGGTCACTGGCCATTGAGGTCGTCTTGGGTATGTTCCTTACATGTCATTGGCCGTGTCGTACTGAGTATAGATCGCCACCACATCTCGCCACCAAGGCACACTCGCCCACTAACACTGTCCACCATCTCGTACATTAAATCTGGTCATTTGTTCGAGGTCAGCCGCATGTGTGAGGCACAGGCTAGGGACACAAGGTGCTTTGGCATATGGCTGGACAAACGAAGGAGCCATGGGGGGGTGTTTTGGGGGAGTGTGTCAGGGGTAGGGACCGTAGGGCTAATTAAGGGGCCCAGGCAACAGGCAATGGGCATGGGAAGGGGAGTGAGATTCGGAACCTATGTTTAGAATGTGATCTAGTCTAGACATTCCTTAATTCATGAACATGAATAGAAGGCGATGAGAAGGCACTGTCGACTGGAGGGTGGTCACGTGCTATTCCAGCGTCGTGCAGGAGGGAAACGACTGGCACAGCCAAGCTTCCTGAAAATGAGATTTCCAAGAGACATGTCACAAAACGCAGCCAAGCCCTACGGATACACATTATTGTCCGTCTTCACAATTAAGAACTGGGAAGCCGGCGCATTCCGACGATGTCGACCCCACGTACCCCGCGACGCCCCTTGAGGCATGGCCCATCTGAGACCCCACCATCGCGACGTCACGGACTCACGGTCACAATCGCCGAAGCGTGAACCATCACCTTCACCTCCCCATTCCTCCAGCCAGTTCAAATCATGTCCGACGATCTCTGGGCCGAGTGGTCCAAGGACATCCCCAAACCCACGGACCCTTTCCTTCAGCAGTATTTTGCCGGCCGCACCAACCTCATCCACACCGAGCAAAAGACCCGATCCGACGCGTCGTTCCGCGCCAACCTCTCGCCCATTGCCCGTCGCGCGTGCACTATTGTCGAGCGCATCAAGCTCGAGGAGAAGCAGACGATATGGACACCCAATTTCGAGGAGAGTCTGGCACAGGGGACTGATCGCACCGTGTTCCCTGGGATGATGTTCATGTTGGCCAAGGAGCGGATGGAGGGCACCAAGCTCTGGAACATTGTGCGCCGAATGCCCAAGGGCGCCCTGCTGCACGCGCACATGGATGCCATGGTGGACTTTGACTACCTGATCGACGAGCTCCTCAAACTGGAGGGGATGCACATGGCCAGCGACCGCCCGCTGACGTCGCCCCAGGCCAAGGAGGATGCCGACATTCAGTTCCGGTACAAGACCAAGGCGAGGACGGAGGGCAACATGTGGGACGATAGCTACGAGAAGGGAAGCTTCCTACTCTTGTCGCAGGTGGCGGACCAGTACCCCGAGGGCGGGCGGGCGGGCTACGCCAAGTGGCTCAAGAGTCGATGCACGCTGCACCTCGAGGACAGCACGGAGCAGCATCATGGCATCGACGCCATCTGGCGCAAGTTTGGCAAGTGCTTCATCGTCGTGGCGACGATTCTTCACTACGAGCCCATGTGGCGGCTCTTTTTGCGACGGCTCATGTCCATGTTGATGAAGGATGGTGTCACATGGGCCGAGCTACGGTAAGGAGCCCAGATGCGCTACCTCTTCTCAGGATACTGGTTGACTGACGACTGCAGCTTCACGTGGCCCCTCGACTACTGTCGCGCCAAACAGGAAGAGCCAGAGCAGGACTACATGCACATGTTCGACGTCCTCCAGGAAGAGATGGACCGCTTCAAAGCGTCACCCGAAGGCAAGGGCTTCTGGGGCCTCATCACCATCTGGACCAGTCTCCGCAGCCAGCCGACGCGGTCCATCATCGAGAACATGGACAACTGCATCACCACCAAGATGGCCTTCCCCCACCTCATCGCCGGCTACGACCTCGTGGGGCCCGAGGACTTTGGTCGTCCGCTCAAGGATCTCCTGCCGGAGCTCATGTGGTTCAAGAAGCAGTGCGCCATGGAAAAGGTCAACCTGCCCTTCTTCTTCCACGCGGGCGAGACCCTCGGCGACGGCTCCGACACGGACCAGAACCTGTACGACGCCATCCTGCTCGGCACGCGCCGCATCGGACACGCCTACAGCCTGTACAAGCACCCTCTGCTCATCGACATGGTCAAGGAGAAGCGCATCCTCGTCGAGTCGTGCCCCATCTCGAACGAGGTCCTCCGGCTCTGCTCGTCCGTCGGCGCGCATCCCCTCCCGGCCCTCCTCGCGCGCGGCGTGGCATGCTCCCTCTGCAACGACGACCCGGCCATGCTCGGGCAGGACACCACGGGCATGTCGCATGACTACTGGCAGGCTCTCCAGGGGTGGGACAACCTCGGTCTGGCCGGCCTGGGCAGTCTCGCCGAGAACAGCATCCGGTGGGCTGCATTCGAGGAGCAGACCCAGGAGCAGTGGGTCAAGGGGATCCGGGAGGCGAGCGTCGGGCAGGGCGTCAAGGCGGACCGTATCCGCGCGTGGCAGATTGAGTGGGAGAAGTATTGCCTGTGGATCGTCGAGGAGTTTGGGGAAGAGTATGACCCTGACGCGGAAACGGCTGAGCCGACAGCGGAGGGTTCATCTACCGCGGAAGCTGGGCCAGCCTGAGGTGGAGGGTCGTTGTAGATGTGCAGTTCAACATTCGGGATTTTAAAAAAAAGGGGTACAGCGGACTTGAACAAGAGGAGCCCACCAAGCACAGCGAGCCATTGTGACATCATGCATTCATCTATCTCTTATACTATGCATCCTAACTTATTCCCTCACCAATTCCTCACGCCTGCAGTGCTGCCTCCTCGCGCGCCGCACCACTTCCCTTCCGCCAGCTCTCAGTGACATCCACCCGGCGCTTCGCCACGCTCCCCTCGCCTGCCTTGCCCCAACCACCACCACCCGGTGTACATATAATGATCCGATCACCCGCCTTCATGGCCGCGCTGTTCTTGGCTCCCAGGTTAATATGCCGCTCCTCGTACTCGGTCTCATGGGGCCCGTCGCTGCCGTGGATGGCCTTGATCGACTGCTCCCAGTTGGACTTTTCCACCCGACGCACCCAGAGATTCAGACCGCAGGCACCGTCCCCGCCCCCGTTCAGACCGTACGGGTGATACACGCGTCTCTCGCTCAGGATGGACACCTGCAGCGGGATGCGGAACTCAATGTCCCTGATCACACCATCACCGCCCCTATGCTGCCCTTCACCCCCCGAGCCCCCGCGCAGCGAGAACTCACGTAGGATGACGGGGTAGCGCCGCTCAAAGATCTCGCTGTCCGTGATGCGCGTGTTGGTCATGTGGCAGTGCACACCGCTCGTGCCAGCCCAGTCGGCGCCGGCACCGCTGCCACCCGCAATCGTCTCGTAGTAGCCAAAGCCCTTGACGGCGTCCTGCCCGGACTGGTTGCCGCCAAAACCAAAGGTAAGGTTATTGCAGCAACCCTGGCTGGCGGCACAGGCCTCAAAGGCCTTGAAGATGACGTCCGTGATGCGCTGGCTGGTGAGGACGTTGCCGCCGACGACAGCAGCCCCAGGCGAGGGCGAGAGGATGGACTTGGGCGGGATCTTGACGTGGATGGGCTTCAGGCAGCCTTGGTTGAGGGGGATATCCTCGGAGATGAGGCAGCGGAGACAGTAGATGATGGCGCTGAACGTGATGGCCTGCGGCGCGTTGACGTTGCCGTAGACCTCGGGCCCGGTGCCGGCAAAGTCAAACTCGGCCTCCCCCTTGTCCGGGTCGATCTTGACCTGGAGCTGGATCGGGCTTCCGTCGTCCATGTAGTCGACGGCGGAGAGCGCCTTGCCCTCGAAGCGCTTGCACACACTCTTGAGCAGGCCGCGCACGCAGTCCTCGGCATTCTTCTGGATGTTGACCATGTAGAACTGCACCGTCTCCTCGCCGTACTCCTCGATCAGGGTCTCGATCAGAGAGATGCCCTTTTGGTTGGCGGACACCTGCGCCCGGAGATCGTTAATGTTGTCCGCGAGACACCGCGTGCCGCTGCACCCGGGATACTGCGCTGGCTCGTCATAGAGAAGCTCCGTGACACGCTTCTCGTCAAACTTGCCCTGACTCACAAGCTTCTCGCTGCGGATAGCGGCGCCCTCTTGGAAGAGCTCCCTGGAGTGAGGGGGCATGCTGCCGGCGCTGATACCGCCAATGTCGGCATGGTGCGCCCTCGACGCGGCGTAGAACAGGATATTCTCGCCCTTGGCGTCAAAGGCGGGCATGAGCAGGGTAATGTCCGGCAGGTGAGTCCCTCCGTACGAAGGGTGGTTGGAGATAATGACATCGCCCTTGTGCAGCTTCCCCCTCCAGATCTCCGCCTGTCGTCGAACACAGGTCGACATGGAGCCCAGATGCACGGGCAAATGGGGCGCGTTGGCGACCAGGCCACCCGTCGCGTCGAAGATGGCACAGGAAAAGTCTAGACGCTCCTTGACGTTTGTGCTGACGCTCGTCTTCTGGAGCGCGCGCCCCATTTGCTCGGCAATGGCCATGAACCGGTGCCCGAAGATGCTGAGCATGATGGGGTCGACCTCGCGGGTCGCATTGTCGGTGCTGGACGCCTCGCGCTTCGAAGCGGTCTCAAGGTCGATGATGACATGAGACTCGGTAACCAATGCCTTGGCGTTGGGCGTCACGACGATCGTCTGTGTGCCGTCTGCCAGCATGGCTGGCCCAGGGATGACATGGCCAACGCTGAGACTCTCGAGCTTGTAGATGGGTGTGCTCAGCCGTCCACCGTCAAAGTAGACCTCTTGCTCGCCGTGCTTCTGCTCAACACCCACATCTTGACGCTTGATCTCCTGGAGCTGTTGATCCACGGTGCGCTCATTGTGCCGGAAACTCTTGCCGATACCGCGGACACGGACGTCGTCGACGATAACGTCCCTGTCATCCAGCGTGAAGCCAAACTCATAGCGGTGCTGTTTCACAAAGGCCTTGCCAAACTCCCAGTCCTTTCCGTCGAAGCTCTCCCGAGCCTCCTCCTCGGAGGGTTTGATGATCATCAGCGCGGACTCGGTACCGCGGTAGCGCATGTTGAGATACTCCTCAAATTCAATTTCCTTGTCGTCAAACCCTTGCTCATGCAGAGTAGTTCGCGACTTGTCCTTGAGCTTGTCCATCTTGGTCTGCAGCTCCTGGATGACGCGGCCACCGTCTTCCCAGACTTTGGACTCGGGCTCCTGTCTCTCGTCAACAACGTCCGCCAGGGCCATGCCGTAGGCCGAGAGAACCGAGGAGTATCGGTGCACGAGGATCTGGCTCACGCCCAGGGAGTCGGCAATGGCGACGGCATGCTGTCCACCGGCACCACCAAACGTCGCCAGGCGGTGCTTCGCGGTGTCGTGGCCCTTGGCCTCGGTGATCGACCGGATAGGGCGCGTCATGGCCTCGTTGGCTACCGTGAGGAAACCATACGCAACCTCGTCCGCGGTCATATTCTTGCCCGTCTCCGCGTTGATTTGGTCAGCCAGTTCTTGCAGCACCTTTCGACTCGCCTCGGGATCCAAGCCTTCGTCCTCATTCTTGCCAAAGATCTTGGGGAAGAACTCGGGCAGCAGGCGACCCAGGTACAGGTTGGCATCAGTGACCGTCGCGGGGCCTCCCTTGCGGTAGCACGCAGGGCCAGGATGGGCACCCGCAGACTCAGGCCCAACCACAAACAGACCATTGCGGAAGAAGAGGCGCGAGCCACCGCCAGCAGCCACCGTGTTGATGTCCAGCTGCGGCGACTGGATGGTGACACCAGCCGTCGTCGTCTCAAACACGTGCTCGTACCGTCCCTCACCATAACGCGAGACATCTGTGGATGTGCCGCCCATATCAAACCCAATGACAGGCGTCTTTGTGTTCGAGTCATACGAGGTCATGGCGTAGCCCACGACACCACCCGCGGGTCCTGACAGAATGGCTTTGAGACCGGTGAACTTCTCGACGTCGACGAGACCGCCGTCGCTCTGCATGAACTCGCACCGCGCACCCTTGGCTCCAGACTCCTGCTGCACGCTGCGCGTTCCCAGGCCCCCCTCAAAGCCCGCCGAGAAGCCATCAATGTACTTCTTGATGGCCGGTGTGAGGTACGCGTCCGCACAGACGGACGTGGCGCGCGACACGAGTTTGATCATGGGCATGAGTTGGTGGCTGAGCGAAATGTGCTCGAAGCCAACCTCCCTGGCTATCCGACCGACGAGAGCCTCGTGGTCCGGGAATGTGTATCCGTGCAGCAGACAGACGGCAATACTCCGTATCCCTGTGTCGTAGATGCCCTGCAGCTTCTGCCTCACGTCCTCCTCCTTCGCTCTCTTCAGTATCCGCACCGTCTCGCCCGACAAGCCCTTGACAAGCTCATGACTCTGGGCGTCCTCCGTCCCTGCTTGCGCACCCGCCTTGGTGACAGTCCGTTCCGGGTCTTCCGCATAGTCCTCCAGCGTGACGCGCTCCTCAATCTCGACAACCTGCTCGTACAGGACATCCGGCTTCCGTATGGCCAGGTCAAAAATCTTGGGTCGACTCTGGTTGCCAATCGTCAGGCAATCCTTGAAGCCTTGGGTCACGACGAGCGCAATCTTCTCGCCTTTCCGCTCCAGAAGCGCATTCGTCGCCACCGTCGTGCCCATGCGGATGGAGTCAATCTGGGTCGTGTCGAGGGCCTCGCCACGCGGGATCTCCCGCCCGAGAAAGTGGCTCATGATGCGCCGGATGCCCTCGAGCGGTGCATCGGCATAGTTGGCGGGGTCCTCGGAGAGGAGCTTGATGATGATCTCTTTGCCGTTCAGCTCGCCTACGCAGTCGGTAAAGGTACCGCCACGGTCAATGGCGATGCGGATGCCACGGCTCTTGTCTGTTGGGGAGGCCATGGTGGCTGGATCTGGCGAGGAAACAAATGACTAGAGAATGAAAAGGAAGATGCTCACGACAAGAAAGCAAGACGTGATGGGACCCTCATGTGAGGATTACATATACCCCCATGGACTCGGCAAAGTGAGAGTTGCCGAGTGTGATGCATGTCGTGGAGCGTGATAAGCGGAGTTGAGAGTCCGCCCACCATTGGGGTAATGGCGGGTTCTTGATGTCATGCAATGCTTCCAAGTGAGATGCCTCCTTCATTACCCCACCGTCGTGTCTCCGGCTTCGCAGCGGATTGTGCGGCTTGGGTTACAGCTGTGCGTACTTGTGTTGTCAAGCTACATACATTCCTGCCTGGGGGCAATACTGGTTCTGCCCTGAGTTTCGTGATACGTAAGGCAGCTGTGACTCTGAGGGGCGGAGCTAGAGTGACCAAAAGAGCAAGACAGTCTAGATTCGCAAAGGATTGGACCTTCTGCAATTAGCTGCATAGACTTAACTTGGTAGAGCCTAAGAAGAGAAGTCTTAAGAGATATTCTACCAGGCTTTGGATTAATTGTGTGGGAAAGGGAGACATTTGCGTCTAAAAAATGTTTTGTTTTAACGATATATACTGTAATTACCCACACTTTGACATCGGCTCTCGCTAGTCGCTTAGCTCAAATAGTCTAGGTGGTTAGGGCACCACGTTGTGGTTACACATCAGAACCGTGGAAACCCCAGTTCGAGTCTGGGTTTGGGCACATGTTACCTTTTTTGCTTTTCCTAACCAAGTAAAGAATCATTCGACTTTCTTTTTTGAAGACTTACAAGCAAGCACTTTTGGGTTTTCTTTGGACAGATCCAAGGCATATACATTCTTCCTCTCGCGACTATGTACACCGTTTCCTATCTGGCCCAGTGACACGCGCCATCAGAACATCTCCCTCAGCTGAGGGAACACAGTCCCGTCAGATCCATATACAGTCCCCGACCCAGGGCTCTGCATCTCCGAACCTGGCCTCGCCGAGCCCCCTTGCTCGTCATTCACCGACTGTTGCTGCTGCACACCGTTGAGCCCGACGTATCCCTCAAACATCCTCGACATTTCGCTTTGCAGCATGGACCCATTGTCGCCCGCCTGAGGCGGCTGCTGCGGGCGAGCTGGGACCTGAGGCGGAGCCCGTTGATAGGGGGACTGGCTGGCGGAGCTGCCGTCCATGTGGCCTCGCGCGAGGCCGATCATACCAAGGGCCGCCGTCGAGTGCGCATCGTCATCCGGGTTCAGGCCGAATCGCGGCGCAACATCTTTGAGGGATCGGATTGTCCGCCATAACCGCTGCGATACCCAGCTCTTGGCGGACAGGTGCTTGACTAGCTCGAGTGCCAGATAGAACTCCTCGCGGCACACGGCACTAAACCGAACGGGTGCGTGCACAGAGGCCAGGAAGACAGCTGAAATGGCTGACGTGATGAATTGATGATAGAAGACTTGCACCTTGCGGTACAGGTCTGTGGTGCTGTTCAGGTGGTGCAAATATTGTATTGTGTCTCGTGCCAGGTCGACAACACGCTGGGCTTGCAACGGATTCGTCATGATACTGGTGGCGCTGTAAAGGACAGGGGTATACAGCCAGATGCGAAGCTTGGTGCGTCAGTACTGTGATAATGACATTGCGATCTCAAAAGAACTCACCTGGTTGAGCCGTAGGTATGTCCAGATCCGCAAGCGCTGCAAATTATACGAAGGCGTCGTCGATGTAAGATGCCGCCGTTCCGCCATCCAATTCCGCACCCTGACTTCTTCCGGCACCGTCTCGTACCATTGCAGCACCTCCGAGTCCAGCCGTTCCAGCTCCTCTTGCCGTAGCTCACGCGCGAGGACAGGTTCAAAGTGGGTGACCTGGCGCCATACCTTGGCGCAGAGCCTGGAATATGAGATCATGGCAACGAGAAATGGGTGGTCCTCCTGTACGCAGTAATCAGTATGCGAAGCATGCGCATCATCCAAAAGACTCACGGGCATCGGCAATTGAGGATCAATCTCGTCGTCCTGGACCACATATGGCAGGCCCGTGGCAAAAGCCCACCGTCTGTCCAGTACATACGCAGACCAGAAACTGTTGAGCGCATTCTTTCGCTCCTGTTCATCGCCAATCTTCATGAGTCCAGCATATCGGTGGATGCCAAGCTCGAAGCACAGCCGGGTGACCTGCCCCATGACCCTCCACCCAAGCACGTCGTCGTTGGAGAGGAACCGATAGCCTGCCATCAGCGCCAGCAGTGGGAGGGTCGATATCTTGCTTGGCTCGGAAACGAGCTTGCGGTTCAGCACGTTTTCCGCACTTTCGTACAGCCGGACGGCTTTGTCGCTCTGTCCGTGCTCCTCCACCAGCAGGGCCGAGGCCATGACCATCTTCAACTCTAGAGACTTGTCGTCGTTGAAGGAGAGCGGACTGCGCTGGTGACGGTGCAGGTCGATAAAGGCGTGCAAGCTACTCGCATGAGCAATCACATCTTGGACGTCCAGCACCGGGTACATGATCCCAATTTCCTCTTCGTGAAGCCTGCACAGCCGTATCATTTCCTCTTTCGTGTAGTCCAGAAGTGGGTCTGTTCGCCCGGCGTCGCCTGTCGTGACGTGCACTTCGTCAAAGGTCGATGGGGCGCTCTGGTCCTCGCCCTCCTCTATCCCCTTGTACCCCATGTTGGCAATGGTGTTGTTCGCGACATCCAGGCTGTACGCCATGCTCGTCGGGCCCCGGAACGATCCATAGCGTACAAAGGGCGGCGGATCCAGTCGCTGCGACTGCGGCTGTGGTGGCTGGCTGGTCGTGTTCGACTGGTACGAGGGTGATGGAGAGATGGCCGGCAACGGTCGGTCTTGTATGGGCGCAAGTCGTGTCGAATCAGCCTGGAGCGCCTTGATGGTGTGGTTCAGCCATTCCACCTGCTCCTGCAGTCGATCGACCTGACTCGACACTATTTTGAAATCCTCCGAGTCTTTGAAGTTGGTGGAGCAGCAATTGGGCGCGTAGAGGCAGGCGAGGTTCAGGTTGCCGCATCGCTGGCATGGCGTCTCGCCGTTGCACTTGATCTTGCGGCGCTTGCACTCATTGCTAGCTGGACGTTAGTGATGCCCGCGCGCACGCCGCTCCTATACATACCATGCGATCGAGATGTACTGCCGCAAGGAACCAAGTCAGCATTTCACGTATTGGTCAATGTAAAGATCAGGTCATAATCACCCTATTCCTCTTGCTGCGCGTGTTCTTGCCAGCCTGACCGCCCGTCGCACTCCCGTCGTCCAGCGATTTTCTCTTGTTGTTGTTGGCGATGTTGGCGCTCGCACCGTCGTGGACGCTGTGCGGTGCGGAATGGTCCGCCGCGAGCGCGGGACCAGGACCGCCTGGGCTGGGACGCTGCGTCGCGTCGCTCAGAGGCACGGGGACGGACGCCTGCGTGAGCTGATGCAGGTCGAAAGCCTGACTCTCAATCTGCTCCATGCCGGCGAAGGGGTCGGAGAGCGCCTGCCCGTGGTATTCGTGCGCAAAGGGCAACTGCTGCTGTCGTCGCAATGGCAGTCGTTGCTCACTCAGCTCCTGTTCCGCGGCTTCCTCCAGAGAGTGCTGGTGCTGGGCCGGGCTGGGCCACGTGACCCTCCCCGGGTTCCACGGTAAGCGGCCTTCGTCCGCCATAGAGCCGATGGCAGCCACTGCAGTGCCGGCAATTTTTGCAATTGACACTTTGACAGATGATAATACGCGAGGACAGCGTGAACGAAATGTGATGGTTCCAGGACCCTGATCAAATGCTTCTCTCTCCGCATTAAGCTATTCTGTAGCCCACTCCCACGATCGTCATCGTGGCGCCCCATTGGCGTGCCCGAGGCAGACTTGCCCCTTCTGTGAGCACCTCAAATTCTCCGAGGTGATGCACGCAAGTATATCGATCCCACCGTCCGTCGAGCACCGCACAGTCAACACGCTGGGAGCGCAGATCGGCGGCGCACGCGAGCGGTCCGACATCCACAATCAGCCCATGAGGTGGGTTCGCGTGGTCATTTAGCTCGCTGTCCACCGTTCTGCCAAGGATCACTTGCCGCCTCACCTGAGAGTGAGTCGAGCGGATGGTTCGCACGAGGAGTCAAGGACCCGCGCGATTGTTGTCTGGCGAGGATGCTATTTCGATCGCGCAAACTTTTGCCAAATACACGATTCGCCATTTTCAGTAGTTTCACGCGAATCCCGCATCTGAGGTGACGCTGTGAGCCTGGAATGAGATGAGCACACTGGGAATACATGAGTTCATGAAAAGAAAAGCTGTCCGAAAACAACCAATTATACTCGTCTTCCGAAGCAACCCACCCATGGCCAGACCTATCGCTATGTAAAGACCAAAATGATAGAACCCCCCACGCGACCTCACTCATGCGTGTATGGTGAATAATGCGACGCCCTCGTCTTATCTAGCTTCAGTCCAAGTCTAATTTCTCCAACGCCTGCGCAACAAATTGTCTATCGGCCTCGGGTAACCTCTCCTCTACCGACTCACTCGTCGACCACTCGCCATCGGACACATTGTCACTAGCCGCGTCCGAGTCCGTCATGGGCGGCGTCTGGAGGCCATGCACGACGCGCGAAGCATCCGCACGAGGCTGGTGTCGCTTCAGCATGCACATCTCGACGGTGATGCCAGGACCAAAGGCACAGCCGACAACGTAGTCCTTGACGTTACCGCCAGGGGCCAGCTCATCCATCTCCTTGCTTCGCAAGCGGTTCATGACGCTGAAGATGGTGGCCGATGACGAGTTGCCGTGGTTGATGTACGTGTCGTAGCTCGCGCGCATATGCTCTGGGGTGATGTCCATGGCCCGCTCCGCGCCAGTCAGGATAGTGGCACCGCCAGGGTGCATGGCCCAGTCAAAGTCGGACGGCGCGCGGTAGTTGGCGGGGAGATCTGGCAGTTGCGACATGAGATCCTCGAAAGCGGGCTTGATAGAGGCACCCGTGAGTTTGGGCACCCGGGGGGTCAAAACGACCTTCCAGCCTGTTGTCTCGGTTAGTTGGTGTGTTCATGTCTTGAGATTGCAAGATCGACATACCTAGTGGATCAACGTCAAAGCCCAGGTCGACCTCCGTGTCACGCAGGGTGCGGTGATCCCAGCCGAGCAAGTCGTAGATGGGTGTAGCCTGTTCGCCGATGCCGTTGCTCAGCACAACCGCACTGGCGCAATCTGAAAACAGGCACGCGCCTATCCTGGTCTCCTGCAGCTCGTTGATGCTGTCCAGCTCACTGCGTACCAGTGTGGTGCTGACCTCGAGCGCCACGCACAGGACGCGCGCAGGCTTGCCGCGAGCAGCATGGCCCAGGGCCAGGTTGGCACCTGTCCTCAGAGTCGCAAGGCCACCGCTGCAGCCTACACCATGGAGCAAGACCTTTTCCACCTTGTCGGAGACCCCGAGCTCCTTGGCGACGTAGTGGTCAAAACCGGGGTTGGCAGAGTCAGTGCAGGTCGTGGCGACAATGTGTGTGATTTGAGAGGCGTCGATGGCAGACTCCTTGAGTGCTTTGCCAGCAGCCCGGATGGCGAGAGGCACGCCATCGTTCATGAAGATGTCGTGGAGTTCCTTTATTGAGGGAGCCTTTTCCTTGTTCACGGCTGGGTGGTCGGGGTCCCCGACAGAAGACCGTGTGTCGATGCCTGTAAACCGGTTGACGCCGAGAACCTTCTTCATGCTCGCCGACTCTGGGTAGAACCTGTCGCTCAGCGTGCTGAGAGCATCGGCCTTGAGCTCGTAGGGTGGATACTCTGTGCCAAGGCCAACAATGGACAAATTCATGTCGCTGAACGAAGTCGATGACGCCATGACGGGCGGCCAATGTGTGGGAGGTGGGGAGAGTCAGGAAGGTGTTTGCTTGCAGAGCGGTGAGTCTGGCTCTCGAGATAATGGGACGGTATAGATGAGATGTTTGTGAGACTCGTCAGACGTCAAGATGATGTGATGAGTTGCGCCTATATCGTGTCGGGTCGTGTCGTATCGTAATGTCGTGATGCTATGTAGCAGTGGATGGGTGGCGCTGGGAAGAGTAGCGGGCAAGGTATCCTACGTGCAAAAGGCGATGAGCAAGAATGATGGGAATTGTTGACAACGGGGGAAAAGAGGCTTTGTAGATCTAGAAGTTTGACATGGGGCTTGGGTCAATACTTGTAAAGGAAAGCCCAGTCGGCCGCGGCAGCCCAAGCTGCTCCAGTCGCTAGTCTAATAGTGCTCCGTGCCTCCGTGCCTCCGTGCGCAGCGTGCCTGGACTTGGAGGCTGGTGGTTCAAACTTCAAGAGACGGGACTGGACACCCCTGCGCCTTGTGGGGGCAATGACGCTGCACGCAGTAAGTTGCCAAGGGGGATGTCCGCTGGGGTCCGCGACGATCTTTTGGGGGACTGGATATTTCTGATTTCAGACTTCGCAGGACCGCGTAACGAGTACGCACAAGAATACGAAGGATTTAATTGTTGGTGGAGGCTTATGTTAGTAACTGAGGTTGAGCGACCACCATTGAAGAAGCCACCTCACGTCCAGTCCAGTCCTTCGCAGCCTGACCTGCTGCAACCCGGCGTTTCAGAGGCATACGTCATTTGTTAAACGTGCCGTTACGTTAGTCCGATTTGTTGGCAGCTGGCGGTTGTTGGTGATAAGGCACGTTCTCAACGTCACCAACAGGTAATTAATACGTTGAATACCTGTATCTACGTGGAATTGCAATCAAAATATCCTGTCAAGGGGATGCTAAAGTCGGGAAACGACTTGCCGTGTGCCGTTTCCCACTGCGCCTATCGGCCTAGCGACCCAACATTGAACAGCCACAATGCAGCGAGCGACCCAGCTCTGACACGCACATTGATCGGTGAAACGCCATGTAAATCTGGGACTGCACTGCCAGACAGTCGTCGTAACCGCACTGTCTCACATCCTGAAGCCAAGAAGGAATAGTTGCCTTTCAGGGCAGAGACGTGGTCGGACGCCCCTCTTACTGCATCTCAGTCTTTGCTTCGTCCGTCACGCCCACTGGGGCCTGCATCGGGATCGACATGGACTGGGGCAGGCGACTGGAGTCCACCCATCCGATCGCGTTCAATGCCTAATCAAGCTGCGGCCGCCCAGTTGCCAGCACGTGTATCCGTATCCGTACAGTAGATTGAGGAATGACAAACTGAAGGTCTGTGACTGGAGAAACCACGCACACCACGACATGCCGAAGTAGTTCCTTTTCTTCTTCTTTTTTTTTCTATCTCAATTATTCAGGATGATAATGCAAAGACCACGTAACGCCAAACTCCAGTCCATTACGATTACCACCCATCGCACCCAATAACGTGGACCCCTCCGTCTGACACCGGCTCCGAGACGCGGCCCCAGTGGGCCCGGGCGCTATGCCGTTCCTGGCCCATGATTGCTGAGTCCCATGATGCCCCGGACGGAGCCCATTTCCATCTTCCCCTTTCCCATTACCTGCCCGGCGCAGTGCCATTGACCTCTCAAAGGTCGTAGTCGAACTCCTGGGTGACGGAATACTCGTCAATCTCAAACCAGTCACCAATCTTGAGGTCGCGTCCATAAATACTGGAGGAAACGTCGACCTCAATGTCCTCCTCCTTGCCGGCCTTTGGCTTCCCCTCGTGCGAGGTCTCGTTGAGCCAGCGGCGGCGGCAGCGCGACTTGAAGGCATTGTCGTCGGCAGGGTGGTAAATACCCTGCGACAGCCAGCTCCAGCAGAGATGCTTGTCCTCGAAATGGACGACGGACTAAAACTGGTCAGTATTCCTCGACAATGATAGTCCGGAGGGGAGTCACTCACGTCGCCGTACCACTTGATCTCGGTGCTGGCCGCTGGCTTCCAGTGCCATACATCGCACTGTACCTCCGTGTTGGGGACCGCCTCCGCGGAGAACGAGTACGTCACGCTCACGGTCTTGGCCGTGCCGAAGGTAATCGAAGAGGTTTTCGTATTCGACCATGTGACACTTTGCCCATGAGTTGCGGCATAGGTCACGCCAACAGAGGGAGTGCCAATGGTAGGTATCATGGTGGAAAACCCTGCGGTGAATGAGAGCGTCTCTGACATTGACTGGCACTCTTGTTAGCGACAAGCTCTCTGCATGATCAGTATGGGTTGGTCTCACCTCGGTAGTCGAAAAGGCATCCGAGCTCGTCTTCTGCAGACTCGTCGAGTCGGAAACAGAAAAGCTGACACTCATGGAGACGGAGTCCTTGGCAGGCGCGCCAAATTCCTCCTGGGTGTGGCGGCTGACGGCCTTGTGCTCCTCCTGGAGACCCTTGTCGTGGAGCGCATTCAGCTCCCCCGCATTGGGGGTGACGGTGATGTTCTCGACACGCAGGGCCGTGATCTTGGACTTGGTCGTGATGAGATCAAAGCTGTGGAGATCATTGCCGGCGGTGCCCTGGATGCCGAGCAGCATGCCGCCCGAAGGCTTGTACGCCATGGCGGGCTGCCTGTACTTGATGTACTTTGGGCCCCAGACTACACAACAAGGTTAGCTCAGTGCGGGATGGACTTTGTGTGACAGGTTACGCACCAAGCATCTTTCCTCCCGAAACGTAGATCTCGAGACCGCCAATGCCACCGTCCTTGTGGGGGTACCAGGCCACGTACTCAATGCGATCCTTCAGTGGATCCAGGTCCAGAGTCGCGGTGGTGGGTTTCTCGAGCATGCCCTCATGGTCGAATCCCCGACCGAAGCGGGACTTTGTACCGTCGGTGTAGGAGACGGTGATTGCCTCGATGGCATGATGGCCCTCGAGCTCCAGAGACTTGGGCAGGATGCCCTCCTTGAACGCGGCGCCGCAGAAAGCCCAGCCCTCGCTGTGGGAGCCCATGGGAAGAAGCTGGGCTGGCGAGCAGGGACTGGAAATGTCACACTGCTCAGCTGAGCGACTGAAGCGCGGGTATTGGTAGTCTTGGACTGGCATCTCGGGCAGGAGATGGTAGGGTGGTGGGTGGTTGTGGTTGGCAACGGCGCCGCCCGCGAGCAGGGCGGCCAGAAATTGGCGAGGAGAGGGGACCATTGTCACGGAACACAGGTTTTATGGTGAAGTCTTGAAAGTAGTGAAGGAGTTTGGTGAAGTTGAAGGATTCTTGAGAGTGTGTAGGTTGTACGAAGGTGATGGAAATCGGAAGATTGTGGTTGTGGTGAAAGCAGGAAGCCTTTATATACACCAGAGACAAGAACTAAAGATGGTCACATCCATCGAAAACCCCAACAGTCGCGGAATAAAGCGTGCTGGACTGAAGCTTCCGTTTCTGCGAGACCTGTCGGGGTGGTTTATCTGACGGCAATGATCAAGGTATTGATCCATTTGATTTCAGTGGAAGGTACGAGGAGAACATCTAAACTTCAAATCGGCGGTGGGTTCAGACCGCAAAAGCCTTCATCCTGGCGCCATGTGGACATCTGCTCGTAACCAGCCTTTACGCCGTGAGAAGACAAATTAAATTACTGGCGACTGTTCGAGATTTTGGACAGTTGCCTCAATATCTATCCAAGTCGGGCACATATGGCTTTATTAGCACCGCAGATACAAGGTTGACGTTGTGAAAACATATCAGACATCAAGTCGAGCCGCGTTGGATCTGGCCTTCAAACATGAAGTCCGTACATGCTGGGGAGAACTAGGGAACTCTTGGTCTAGCAGAGGATTTTAATGGTCACTGGAGGTGGGAAAGACAAGGTCAAAATTATTGATGAGCAGATGCGCGCATGCATGAACGTGCGTGATATATTTAGTGATGGACTGCTTGGTGTCTTAAGTGTATCCAGAGGGAGAAGTCCAGGCCATGGTCCATGCCATCCCAATTGGAGTCAAGTAGTGAGAAGGACAACCAAGGTAGTACGTAAGTAGTATATGCCATGGATTTGGAGAAAAGCCAATCATTGGTACGGAGTAGTGGCCGAAGGAAAGCGGATAGAAAACGGATAGAAAGCAACTAGAAGGGGGCAATATGAGCTCTGGGCTCCATGTCGTAGCATTTTCCCGAGGATCCCGAGGGCTGGGTCCAATTCGGGAAATCTCGAGTTCGACTTTCGAGTTTGTAGAATCAAGACATTCTGCTACCTAACGTTAATATGTTAGACTGCGTGTCGAGGACTCGGGTCTCGCCATGTCTGTTGAATAGGCAGAGAATGACGTCATCTTCATGATCGACCATAAGGTAAGCGAGTAAAATGTCGGCGCAAGTGCTGTAATTACTGATTGATACCTGACAACACCACCAAACGCGACTTGCTGGCCTCAATGCAGAAAAATTGAGACGTAGCCTCAACGCCCATCACCCCATTTCGCCCGCTATTCTAAATTTTCAGCACCTTGTTACAACCTATAGACCATTGCGGCGCCCAAAGCCCAATCCAATCAAATTCACAATGGCATCGCTCATCTCCCTCGCCAAGCTCCCCTTTCTCCTCCACGACATTATCGCGTCATTCGCCGGACTGACGTTTATTCTGCGCCCGCACAAGCAGCTCGCGCCCTTGTCCGAGTCGGCCAAACTCATTCTGCACTGCTACGGCGGCTGTCTCCTCTTCACCAACCTCATCAGCCTCATCTTCCTCGTGCGGCCCGACGTCGACGAGACAACAAGGCTGGTCGCTTTTGCCTTTGCGTTTTGGCACGCTTGGCCGAGCTACCGTGCCATTGCAAGGTTGCAGCGCGGCTTGAATACGACGGGCGAGCTAGGCAAGACGTTAGGCGGCCCGTGGATTCACCTGGCCGTACACATTTTGTTAATGGCCCTGTTCCTCAACACTGGATTAGCGGCCTAGCTGGTGGACAATTAGCGTCTTTGCGGTCATACTGAATGCGGGGGAGCTCTTCGATGCGCAATTTCCCCTTGGCCCAGTCAAAAGAAACATGTCGTTTTGAGTATATACAATACAATGTGTCTGTCTATTTGAAGAGGCGGAGACCCTCTGCTTCGGCGGTGAGACCTCCAAGATCCTCGTCCTCGTCACTCTGCACGTCCTCCTCGTTAAGCTCCAGCCGCTGCCCAAAGAGCGTGCCGAAGAAGCGGTCAATGGCGCCCTGCTCCCATACCCGCCTGTCCTCGGGTGCCATGAAATTCTGAAGCTTCTCGTGAACTGTAAAACGCATCTTGCGTCCCTTGCTGGCCTTGCGATCGACAACCTTGCGCGTCTTCACGTCACGCGCCGCCGTGAGCATGACCGATGGCACCGTGCTGGCCTGGTCAATGGACGAGTCCACCGTGCGCTGGTCCACGAGCTCCTTGAGCAGCTGCTGGTAAAAGTCGGCATCGTCGAAAATGTCCGCGTCCTCGGTCACCCTCTTAGCGGCCTGGGCAGGCGCGCACGATCGAGGCACCTTGGTCCGCTTGACGAGGCGGTACTCGGTGTCGTCAATCTGCTGCTCGAGACTGCTCACCAGGCTCTTCTTGCTGGAGGCATCGTTCACGGCGCGGACCTTTTGCGACCATTTCTCCAGATTCGCCTTGCGGGCTTTCGACGGTCTCTTGTCCTCTTCCTGGAGGCATTCCCACATCTGTGCAGCCGTCATGGATTTCTCAACGTCCCTCTTGCGCTTGCTGCCAGCCCCGCCAGCCCCGCCAGCCGGGCCAAATGTCCCCTTGAGCGAGCTGATGGTGTTGAGAAGCTTCACGGCTGCCTCCTCGGCCGCTTCGTAGGGTTCCGATTCAGCTTCCGAGGCATCTTCCACCGTAGGGAATGTGTTGGATGCCACAAGTGCCTTCTGGAGTCGGATTCGCAGGTTCAGCAGACCATCGTAGACCTTGCGTTGCTGCTGAATCGCCAAGCCCTTCTGCACATCGGGGTTAGAGTGGCCGGACATGGTTTGCAGTTTAGGTCCAGCAGCCTTTTTGGGAGCTTCATCGTCCGAGTCGCTCTCCTCTTCGTCGCTGCCTTCCGCGTCCTCGTCCTCGTCCTCGTCAGACGTGCCACCTCCATTGACAAGCTCTTCCAAGCCATCGTCCATGTCCTCGTCCTCGTCCTCGTCCTCATCGTCGCTCGCGTCAGCGCCATTGGGCTCGCCTTCTTCGTCCGACGAGGATGACAGGAAGTCTGCGGCCGTCGCACGCTTCGCCTTGGCCTTGGCTGGTTTTGAGCTTCCGCGGAAAGTGTATCCCTCAAAATGCTCGGCATCCGACTCGCCAAGCGCGTTGTCGCTGTCAATCTCCGAGTCGCTTGCCTCTGCTTCATCCGCCTCGAGGTCGATCAGATCCGGATCGGCGTAGTCTTCTTCGTCTTCTTCATCGTCCTCGTCCTCGTCGTCCTCGTCGCTCTCCTGGTCCAAGGCGGCTCGAGACACTTTCGATCCTCGATACGCTGGGCCCAGTGACACGTTCTCTTTCTGCCTCAGCTTGCTTTTTCCCACCGTTTCGTAGTCTTCCGTCCCTGCATTGGCATCTTCACTTGCGTCGCTGCCGCTGTTGGAGTCGACATCGACGTCGGCTTCCGGATCGTAGTCTGCAGGCTTGTTAGTGACGCCGGTGCGCAAGCTGGCGGTCCAACTCACCCTTGGCAGCCTTCTCGGGCTCCTCAAAGAGATGCGCGCGACCTTTGCCCTTTGCCATGTTGACTTGTTCGAGACAATCGCATGTGAAGAAAGGCCCCGCGACATGGAATTTTTAGGTCTTTGGCGGGACTGGAACTTTTAGGCGGTCAGGCGTGGCAGAATCTGGTCGTCGGGAACCGTCATGCAGGACCCACTTGCTCGCTATCATGATCGATGCGACTGGGAGATACTTCAGAGCATCGAGCTCACAATAATAATGCCAGTGCAGACAGATACATTTACATGTTTGAATTCCAATCTGTCTTAACATAGAAATCGTACATCTCTCGCCCCAAACCAGATGCCATGGCTTTTAGGCCAACGTCCGCTCGCTTCCTACAGCTCACACGCGGTTTGCTTCACGAGAACCCCTTGGTAAGTGAACATGAGTGGCGACACCATTACAGTGATTGACTGTCTAGGGTCTTCCGCGATCAGGAACACCGCCCACATGGGGGAAACGACCACAGAAGCGAAAGATCGCCGGCGTTGACAAGGTCATCGCAGTGTCCTCGGCTAAAGGCGGAGTCGGCAAGAGCACAATCGCTGGTCAGTGACGCCTCGAATGGTGAGACTCGCACAGAGCTTACAATTCGAAAAGCAAACTTATCGTTAGCATTCGCGCGAAAAGGTCTACGTGCGGGAATCCTAGATGTCGACATCTTTGGACCCTCGATACCGACCTTGTTTGATCTCTCAGGAGAACCGCGTTTGTCAAGTAGTAAGTCTAACAGGCCCATCATCCCCGGATAGAGGCTTACGACTCCAGACAACCAGCTCGTGCCCTTGACCAACTATGGCGTAAAGACCATGTCCATGGGGTACCTTGTTGGAGAGAATGCCCCAGTGGTCTGGCGTGGGCCAATGGTCATGAAAGCTGTACAGCAACTCTTGCATGAAGTTGACTGGGGAGGTCTGGACATGCTTGTTCTGGATCTTCCTCCGGGGACTGGCGACACACAGCTCACCATCACACAGCAAGTCATCCTAGATGGCGCTGTCATAGTTACCACGCCGCATACGCTGGCGACCAAGGACGCCGTCAAGGGCATCAACATGTTCAAGACGGTGGACGTCGACATTCTGGGACTGGTTCACAACATGGCGCTGTTCAAGTGCCCGCACTGCAACGGCGAGACGCACGTGTTCGGCTCGAACGAAAGGGTGGAGCGAATGTGCAGCGACCACCACATTGACTTTTTGGGTGACATCCCGCTACATCCCAACATTGGCGATGATGGCGAGAGAGGCAAGCCAACGGTGGTTGCGGAGCCTACAAGCGAGCGAGCGTCAGCGTTCCTGAACATTGCGGGGGATCTCATGACCAAAGTCGGCTTGAAAACTGGGTAGGCGCATGAGCTTGATTGCCCTGTAAACTACTGTTACTGTAAAACTACTTGGTGTATAACTCACAGCCTGGACCTCCATGACTCCGAATTTGCAAAGATGAGCGCTGCTGCCGTGGATACCCACTGGGACGTTTGTTGCCCTGGTTCCGCAATCTCCGCTGGTAGACGCGAACCGTGACTCGCGGAGTGTTTGATCTGCATCTCACACAGAGTTAGTCCAGATCCTCGTTGACTTGGTACACGTGTCGACTCCTCGACGGATCTTTGCGCATCGACTGGCCTGAGCCAGTGAAACCAACTGCGAGTCGTTAGTAAGTGTTGGTGGCTCGGGGTGAACCAAGCTGACTGACCTCTGCCGTGGACGCCTTCTGGGGTGCGGAACATGCTGTCCTTCTTCTGCGTCTTGCCGAACTTGGACTTGGCATTGAACTCTTGCCACTTGTTCTTGTTGGTCTCGAGCTCCTTCTTGGCCTTGATCTTCTTCGGCTTGGGTGGTTGGGGCACGTCGTCCCTCTCCGCGGCCTTCTTCGCGTCTGGATATGACTTGGCACCAGCCGAGGATACGACGCCCGGTGCTGGCCGCGCCACCGGCGCCGGAGGACCCTCGGCCTTTCGTTTGTTAGAGACGGGCCGTATATCCTTGCTTCGCAGAGTTTCGACGTTGTCGTAACTCTTGAACTTGACGACGTATATAGGCGCTGCGGACGAGCCGGTGATCGATGTGATTTTGGCCGGATAGAATGCCTTGTCGCCTGACAGCCATTTCGCCAACACGGTATCGTTCACCTGGTAACTGACTGGGCTCTCGTCCTTCTCCTCGGCATAGGGCGCAGCTTTACTAAAGGCTGGGTGATTCTCTCGCGACCATTTCTCGGATTCAGCGGGCTGTGGCGTGGATGCGTTGGGCGCCGCTGGCGTCGGTGCCTGCTTGGGCTGTAACTCAGCAATGCTGTCGTTGAGAAGCGCAACGAATTGATCTAACTCCTCTTTGAGACTCGCGAGCTCCTTGTTATCGGGATCGTCTTTGATTTGGCCTGCGACAATGTCCAGCTGAGGGACGTTAGTGAGGGCGGCAATCGGGAATTGGACATAAAAGCTGACCTGTTCCTGGTATTGCTGTCGCTCCGCTTGCAGCTCTGCTAGTGACATGTTGGGTGAAAGAGGTTGACAATTTCGTTGTGTGGTGGGAATGCTGGTTTCGAGTTTCTGGTTGATGGTCTCTGGGGATGAAGGGTCCTGTCCGAGACGCCTGCTGACTCGGACCCGCCCATGAGGTCAGGCGTGGGGTCGCTGGAGACGATGCGTCACGTGAGTCCTTGGATGACCATCGCTGTGCTGGCCGTGACTACAACCGACTTATGTTACTCAACTCGCTGATGACGAGCTATACGTATTGGGTGCGTCGCACATGACATGGCTCCTAGCACTTCTTTGCTCGGTGTGGGCGTTGTGCCGTTATCGAAGTCGTCCACTGTCGACGTGTCCTGTCAGGGCTCATTGATCACCGCATCGAGCACTTTCTGTACCATCCCAACGCAACACGCGGTTGCTATCTTGAGTGTCGTTTTCTCAATGGAATGTATTCCTTCCTTTCTAGGGATAAAGTTCAGCTTCCCATCCTCACTGTGTCGACGGGAAACTCTTGTTAAGAACAGATAACTGTGTCTAGGGTAACCGGAGTGTATGTTCCGATATGGTTGGACTTACACGCTGAGAGGCATGGAGCCCCACTAAAACACCAACCCGTTGCGACCATCACACCCTCCAACCACCAGCTTCCCTGCTCCCGACCTGCCGGGCTCCCATCCGAGTGTGCATCCAGTACACAATTGCTCACACCGCCATCAATTGGCCCCGATTCCTGCCGTTTTCGTGCTACGGACGTACATCAGCCTCCTATTCATGCCAGAGTAGGCATTGTCAGACGATAGATCTCCCACGTCCTGCCCAGCCGCAACTTTTCCTTGGCTCGCTCCTCTGCTATTGAACTTCCACCCCCAACCCAACATATACCGTCCTGCAGCATAGTACGTCTGTTATGGCGCGCGATTCCCACCACGACGCTGGCGCATCCTCCGCCAGCGCCCAATCAAGATCGTCCTCTGCCCAGCAGCAGCAACGTCCCCCTCTCCCGCGGCAGGAGAGCGACTCAACAAACGACTCGCATCAGCGTCACAAGCATCATCACCACCAGCCGCACCACGTTCACAAGCAGCACAAAGTGACCGGTCGGCCGCACGCTCGCGTCGCCTCCTCCAAGGCGCTCCACGCAAGAACACGACCGCACAACGAAGGCGCGCCGCAACGACCGACGACCCACCGGAGAGCCGCGAGCGAGGTCAAGCTCACGTCATCGCGCAACAATTCCTCCGCCAATCTGGTCAAGAATGTATCTCAATCGAGTCTGAAGCGAAATCGCTCACACGGCGACGTCAAGCACACCCGAAACAAGTCGTCGGACAAGCTGAAGCGGCTGTCCAGTGGCAGCGCAGGCGCCCAGACCCAGCAAGAGGAGCAGCAGCATAGGCACAAGTCGAGCAAGTCGACGGTGCATTTCGATCTCGGAAGCGACGACGAGGACGACAGCGGCGCAGGGGAGGAGGAGTGGGTCGACGCCAGTGGCTCCAACTCACCGCACATGTCGAGGAAGGGATCACTCAATTCCAGTGCGCAATCGTCCGTACGACCGGGCAACTCGAGACCGCAGACCCCGAGCGAGTCATCGCCGTTGGCGTCGCGCCCGCAGAACGCAGAGAGAGCACCGAATGCGGCGGTGCAGCAACATCAGCAATATCTCACGTCGAGGTTGTTACAACGGACACCCTCCACGGGAGCACCGCCCATGATGACGAACGACAATGCGGGTGCAGCGCCGAGTATATCCCCCCAGGATCCAGAGTCAATGGGGACAATAGTAGGGAGCGGTAAGGAAGGTCTGACATCTCGCTTTGTCGACGATCCAAGCACGCCGGGGATGACGACACAAGGATCATTCTACCACAGTCAGGAGCGCCAGCATGATGCTTTACCAGGACGCCCCAAGTCAATGGCAAATCTGTCGCGTTCGGCCGAGGAGAACGGGCAAGTGGACAGAGGTAGCGACAGCGCCCTGGTTCCCAAGCCAGCCAGGCGCTCTGCGCTTCCCGCCGAAACCTCGCGTATCCAGCAGAAGCTGAACCTCCAACGCGCAAGCACGGCCATTGAGCCTGGCGTGCAACATACCACAGCATCAGCAGGCACACCTATCATCACGGACCCGAGGAGTCGAGACATCCGCATGGGAAAGCTACTGGAGAAGACGGGGATGGAGTATCTTGTGGTACGCCGGTATCAGAACCCCATTGCGCGCTCCCTGGCGCGCCTTTCACAACTCGACAGGGCAAAGAGGATACCGACGAGACCAAACACGGCCGCGGGCCCCAATGGAAAACAGCGACCGATGGAGCTGCAACTACCGCACCGCCATTCGCGTAACGTGAGCATGCCTGTTGTCGGCGGCGCACCCCCAGCCACGCCGACCGCGTCGATTAGAACGACAAAGACAACGGTCGGCAGTAGCTTTGGCGAGGAGAGGCTCAGTGGCTCAAGTGCTGTGGAGGGCGATGACGGGACAACAGCCGCACTGCGGGGTCTATGGGAGAAGAGTGCCGAGTTGGTCGGGAGTGGTGATTAGCAACGCGGTGGACACACGCCGTCTGTACAGAATTGATACTATTAACTCTATGAGGTGCACGTGCTCTATGTGGTTTATACATTGGGCGACAATAAGTCGTACTTGACACATCGTTCCACCTGCGCCGGTCAGTACACGTCGCGACTGCGATAGTAGGGAGGTACTCACATCTTCTATACTGGCCTGCATGAATTTCCTCGCCTCAAGGCCCATCCAGACGAACATCATGGAAAAGTCGCCGCCGCGGATCATCTCACTGCCGCTCTGGGCGCCAAGCTGGCGCAGGATGGGCACACTACTGCTCAGGAGGTCGACGTCTGGATTCAGGTTTCGGCCAATGCCCTCGAGCAGCAGGATAGAGATGACGACGTTGACAAAGTCGCCCTCGAGGCGGACGTGGTGGTTGCGGACCATGCTGAGCACCTGCTGCAGAATATCCCCGATCTTGACGTTGCCCAGCGCTAGGGTGTGGGACTTTACGTTGAGGACGAGGTGCTGCATCTTGAGGGCAAAGACCTCCTTGTCCAGGACGGCGTCGGGCTGGCGGCAGCGCTCGCACATGAGGTGGCCGGCCTTGTACCCGTCAAACTCGGCCACGGCCCGGAAGAGATCGAGGAAATTCGTCCTGTTGGTGGCGTTGAGCTCCGTGACGAGACCCGTGTCGATAAAGACGAGTTGCGGCCTGTAGCCCTCGTGGTCGAGCTTGTTCAGCTCGGCCTCCCAGCCGGCCTTGTCGCGGGCGTGCTTGAAGGGACGGAGGCGCTCCAGGACCTGCTCTGTGACATCGGCCTGTGGGCCTGGCCCCGGGTGCGCGGGTGGTGGTGGCTGGCGCAGCTTGAGGTCGGGCTGCGCCGCTTGGTAGAAGCGGACCATGATGTTGCCGGGATGCAGATCGGCATGGACAAAGTTATCGAGCAGCAGCATCCTCAAGAAGGCATCGAGGCCCTCGTCGGCAATGTCGTGTTGGAAGGTGCCGCCTCCGTAGTCCATAAAGTCGGCAATGGGGATGCCCTGGGCAAACTCCTCGATGAGGACGTTGCGCGTGGTGAAGTCGGTGTAGGGGTAGGGGAACCAGGCTGTCGACCGGTCGCGGAAGTTTTGGCGAAATGTGGTTAGGTTGGCGGCCTCGATGCGCAGGTCGAGCTGCAGCTTCATCATCTGGCCGAACTGGGCGACCTCGTCGGGGAGGGACAGCCACTCTATGGTCGGGATGGCGTTGAGGACCGAGGCGAAGAAGTGCATGATCCGCAGATCACGCCGGACGGTGCGCTCCGTGTTGGGGTGCAGGACCTTGACGGCGACGTAGCTGGACGGCACGCGCTTGGGCGAGCTCTTGAGGACGGGCTCGACATTCCGTCGGACATTGTCCCGCAGCAAGTTCTCGTCGCGCACGAGGTCCGAGTCGGCCGGTGCGACGAGGGCCGGCTTCAGTTTGGCCTTGTAGACTTGTGCAATGGCACCGACACCGAGCGGTGTCTCGTTGAACTCCTCAAAGATGTCCTCAAAGGCCTTCCCCCCAAACGCCCGTTCAAGCGTCTTTCTGGTGGCGTGCATGGAATGCGCCTGCGAGTTGGAGTGCAGCTTGGACATGATCTCACACATCTCGTTGGGGAAGATGTCGGACCGCGAGGCAGCCCACTGGCCCAGCTTGATGAAGGCCGGGCCAGCCAGCTCCATGGCGTTGACGAGGAAGCCGTACCACCACAGCGTGCCGGAGCGCTCGTTGTCGCGCTTTGGCTGGCGGCTGCCGACCCATATCGCCGGGACCGTGACGATGACGGGGACGAAGATGACGACCAGCTGGAGGAAGCGCAAGCCGGTGCAGATGGGCTCCCAGATGTACATGTCTAAAAAGAGGACGAATTTGTGCATCATCCTTTGGATCCCACGCTCGTGGTCTGACACTCCCTTTTTGATCTCCTCCCGGGACATTTCGAGCATGCGCCTCTCACCAGTGTCCTGGTTGTTGCCATTTTCCTGCTGCGAAGCTGTGACGAACACACCTGCCCCCAGGGCGGCCGCGCCAGCCGATGCGCGCAAGGCTATCCTGCCCTTTCCAGCACCCCGTGGCGGAGGCGGTAGACGAAAGAAAGGTTTTGACTGTGTTGTGAGGTTCCGGATGGATGCTGGCGCATGGGCGCATCGCTGTGGCGCATCGCGGATCCCTGACCGCGCGCCGAGGCGGCCAAGGAGGAGCCAAGTCCTCATCATGGCAGTCTATAACATGTCGCAGCGGGGATGATGAAGAGAAAAGAAAAGGAGGCCACTGATGATTGTATCCGGCACGTCCAAGGATATTGATCTCGAGATCTGCCCTGAAATCGATGCCGTAGCGTGAGTGACGTCGGTGGTGCCGACGGGGATAAATCGGGTAATAATCAATCAGTCACAATGGCATGTGTCGGGCGTCATGGATGCGCGTCTGTCTGGTCGGGGAGCCCATCGCGAATTGCTCCGACGCCTGGACGCCAAAAATTTGTCCATCCATCATTTGCCCCCATCCAGCCAGCGACTGTCATCCTGATTTTCTATCCACGATCTTGCTGTACAAACGCCTTTTGCTTCCACCTTGTCTCTATTATAATTCCTATTTCCTCTCCCGAAATGGGCTGGTTCTGGGCTGACACACCCGTCGCTGCCGTGCAGACTCCTGCCGGCCATGCGCCTGTCACTGCAGGTCGCGAGCCACCAGTGAGTCCCCTATGCTGCCACCACCGTCATTGATCTCCTCGCTGACGCCTTCAAGCCCGGCTGCCCGATGCATCAGAAGTCTGCCGACGCCTTGACACCTTCCAAGCCCGTTGCGCCACCATCGACATCAGGATGCCCCGTCCCGCACGACCAGCGATCAGGAGCAGCGCCAGCGTCGTCTGGCGGGTGTCCCGTACCCCACGCATCGAAAGAGAAGGAGTCCAAGTCGATACTGTCACAACTGAACCCTCTGAACTACATGTTCCCCGATCTCTCGCAGGAGCGCGCCAAGGACCAGACGTACGCCCTCCCGACCTCGCGTGAACCGAGCACCATCCCCAGGGGCTCGGGTGACGGCAACTGGGAATACCCCTCCCCGCAGCAAATGTACAATGCGCTGCTACGAAAAGGCTACGAGGACACGGACATTACGGCCGTCGAGTCCATGGTGTCCGTGCACAACTTTCTGAACGAGGGCGCGTGGAAGGAGATTCTGGGCTGGGAGAACCGATTCGCCCGGGGTCTCTACAAGGGGTGGCAGATCTGCAAGCGCGGCGAGGAGCACTACGAGGAGGAGCTCGACCGGCACTGGGACGGCACCGACCTCGAGCCGTCTCTCGTCCGTTTCCAGGGCCGCCCCAAGGAGCTGACGCCCAAGGCGACCATGCTCCAGGTCATGGGCTGGATGTACCCTTCCAAGTTTGGCACGGAGCCCCCGTTTGACCGGCACGACTGGTACGTGGCGCGCGAGCAGAACGGCGAGCGCAAGGAGATTCGATACATCATCGACTACTACGCTGGCGAGGACGACCCCGAGGGCGAGCCCGTCTTCTTCCTTGACGTGAGGCCCGCGGCCACATTGCAGGGCTCGGCTGAGCGCATCATCCGGTGGAGCAGCGATGTCTGGTGGAAGGCGATTGGGGGCGACGAGAGGGAGAGGAATCCGCGGAGTATCCTGTCCCTGCCGGGGAAAGACTGAGGCAAGGCGCGTTGGGGGCCTCTTTTGTACACCACTCACGACTGCATATCTGTATACTGGCGTTGGGGATTGTAATACTAATGCTCAGCTCTGATGTTGTAAAGTAAATATGATAAGACATGATTGAACTTGTTGTATACGTACGTAAACTGAAAGATCATGTGAACTCTGCCTCCTCGAGTCCCTGAAATCGTGGCGCCCCACATGATAATGGCCCCACTGTTATTTTTCTCAGCCCGCCGACTTTGCGAAACGCACGGACAGGACAAGCTTCATCAATCCCTTCCTGATCATCCTTTGTCTGTCCTATTTATTACGCACCGCTACTCTCGCGCTCTGACCGGGCTCCCGCCCTGTAAGCAATGACCATCGAACCCGAGTACGTCCGACTGCACATCACGCCCCTCGATAGCGGCCTCCTCAAGACCTACCTGCCCACCTCCACGTCGGCGCGCAACGTCTCCTTCCACACCATTGAGACGTTCCCCGAGAAGCGCTACGGCTACGTCGAACTGCCCGTCGCTGAGGCAGACAAATTGAAGAAGAAGCTCAACGGCGCCGTGCTCAAGGGTAGCAAGGTCCGGATCGAAAAGGCCAAGCCGCCAGTCGACATGGGCTCGTCCACGAAAGAAGAGAAGAGGGTGAAGAAGGATGGGTCTTCGAAGAAGCGGAAGCGTGAGGAGAATGTCGTAGACGGTGTGGCGCTGTCGAATCGCAAGGTCAAGCGTGGCTGGACAGAGTCACCTGCGGAATCGTCCAAACGCAAGAAGAAGGACCGCTCTGCTTCGAAAGCAGACAAAGCTGAGAAGAAGGAGGACAGAAAGAAGGAGAAGCAGGAGAAAAAGCGGACAAAGTCGAAATACACAGACGGCGAAGAGTGCCTGCTCAAGACCACGGTGCCGCCCAATGCGACGAGGAATCTACCCGAGGAAGACAAGCACGAGAAGAAGAAGCGCAAGAAGAATAGTAGTAGCCGGGAGGTCACGGTGCACGAGTTTGAGAAGACGACCAAGTTTCCCAGCTTCCTGAAAGACGAGGGCGTCAAGGGGCGCGCTGGCGCTGAGGAGTATGTGGAGGGCAAGGGATGGGTGGACGCAGAAGGCAACGTCGTGGAGGCGGTCAAGGAGAAGGAGGTCAATTTCCCGGAGAAGAAGAGCAAAAAGGCCAAGAAGCAGGTTGTCGTGGAGGAGGACAGCGACACGAGCAGCAGCGGATCTTCGTCTGAAGAGGAAGAGGAGGACGAGGAAGAAGAGCCAAAGCCCAAGCATCCTGCTAAAGGTGTCGCCGACGATGTCTCGAGCGATACATCCTCGAGTGAGTCTGAGGACGAGACCATGGTGGAAGCTGCTGCAACGCAGACTGAGCCGAAACCTGCTCCAGCCTCCGACTCGGACGATACAAGCTCTTCTGGCTCCGACAGTGAAGACGGCGATGCCCCTTCCGCCAAGACAGTCGCTACACCCAAATCCACAACCGCGCATCGTCCAACTTCGTCCTCCAGCCTCAAGATCGACATCCCTCCACCACCAGCCACGCCCGCCGGCACAGTCCATCCTCTGGAAGCCCTTTACAAGCGTCAAAAGGATGCGGGCCAAGAAGAGGCGCCCGCTACGCAATCCTTTAGCTTCTTCGGCAACGGCGATGCCACCCAGGATGACGGTGACGAAGCAGACGACGACGTGGCCCCAGCCGTGCCCATGACACCATACACCCGCCAGGACTTTGAGTGGCGCAACCTGCGGAGCGCCGCACCGACGCCCGACACGGCTCACCCTTCACGGATGCAAAACTTCTGGGCCGACAATCAAGATGAGGACGAGGCTGAAGAGGAGGATGAGGAGGATGAAGACGAGGAAGACGCGGCCAAGCCCAAGGATGCGACCAGCGACTTTCAGTCGTGGTTCTGGGACAACAGGCGCGATCTCAACCGCAGTTGGATGAATAGGCGCAAGACAGCGGCCAAGGAGAGGAGACACCGGGAGAACAAGGCCAGAGCATCGAGAGCGGTCTAAAGGGAGGCAGGCAAGCAGGCAGGCAATATACATTTTCATTGAATTCAGAAGGAGTACTTCTTTATATACAGCTATGAAGAGGAAGAAGAGAACTGTGAAGAAGAAGAAGAAGAAGGGACATTGTCAAACCGACTATTTAGACCCGGCCAAAACCAGCCGTGTTGACCACGCCCTTGGCAACCTCGGCCGTGCTGGCCGAGGCAATTGTCTTGCCCTGGAAATTGGCGAGGAAGCCCGTGGCGGTGCCGCTGAGCGTGCCCGAGCTGCCGTAGGCGTTGAGCTGGCAGGACCGTCCGAGGTAGGACTGGCACTGGGCGTTGGTGCCGCTGTCCGGGGAGGCAAACACCTGGCCGCCGCCGTTCTCAATGGCGGCGTTGACGTTCTGGAAGACGTTGCCCTCGGCGAGGACCATGGCGCCCGAGGCGGTCTCAAAGGCGTGGCCCGGGTTGGAGTAGAAGTAGTTGTTGACGGCGTGGAGGAGGGTGTTGCCCTGGACCTTGGGGGAGCGGCCGCTGGTGTGGTGGACGTAGTTGTTCTTGAAGGTGATGGTGTCCTGGGAGCCGGTGAAGTAGAGGCCCCAGTAGTGGTGGCCGGTGCAGCCCGTATCGGCGGACCAGCTGGAGCGGCCATCAATGTCGCAGTTGGAGACGGTCACGCGGCCCGAGGCATTGTTGCCAAAGACAAAGTGCTGGCGGCCGATGCGGGAGGTGGTGACGTGGTCGATCCAGACGAGATCGGCGCCGTCAATGGTGAGGGCGTCGCCGCCCCAGACGAACTCGGGGTTGAGCTCGGTGATTTTGATGTTCTGGATGATGATGTTCTTGACATTGCTGACCATGCGCAGGCCCTTGCCCTTGATGACGCCCTGGCTGCCCTGGCCGACGAGGGACTTGTTGGAGCCGACGGTGATGCCGAGCATGCCGGCCTTGTCGTAGGTGATGGTCGTCTTGGGCGCGTTGGGCTGGTAGTTGCCGCACCAGTTGTCCTTGTTGATGGCCTTTTGGCACGTCGAGCCGGTGCCCCAGGGCATGCAGCCCTGCTCGGTGGCCTTGCCCTCGGAGCCGGTAAAGTCAAACGTCTTGGTCAGGACAATGTTCAGCGCCTCGCTGCTGCCCAGGTAGCTGACCAGCTCCGAGTTGCTTGAAGGGTACACGGTCCTGCCGTTGCCGCCTCCCGTGACGCTGGCCGCGAAGCCCTCCGCCTTGCCAGTGGCGGCCGCCACGGCGTGGGCTAATGCCAGCACGGCCGAAGAGAGGGTGGTGAGACGCATGATGGTCGAGAAGGGAAGATTTCACCGGGAAATTGTGTGCTGCTGTTGTTGTTGGGATGGAAGAGCAGCACAAGACAAGGGACTTCACACGCACTTATATACCGTACTCACTCGACAAAGTCACTAACGCTGGTCTGTCCTAGCGAGCAATATCCCTGTCAAGAGTGGTGCCAATATCGAGTAGCAATTGCAGCCTACGAGCGTTATAATGCCTAAAGACTACGTAATGAACGCCGGATGGAAACAATCTACATGCCACGGGCGAGCCCCGGCCATGGTACTTCCATTTACCCAGCCAATTTGTTCTCGTTCGTCTTTCCGCTGGGTCACTGAAACATCAAACGCGTGGAGCTGTCTGTCGTCGGGACAAGACGTGAGTAGCGCGCATAAATAATGACCTGCAGGCAAAGGCGTGTGACCCTTGCGAGTACGTATCCGCTTGTTCGGCACGCAGACGTCTCGGCACCCATTGGCCCCATTGCCGATGCGTTTCAGGACGCTCTTTTGAGGCCCAGGTCGAAACAGACTGTTTCTGGGGCCTGGGTTGACGAACACGCATGGAGAGTTGACGGGTCCGTTTCAAAATCCAGGGAGCTCCTCTCTGTCGCTTCAAAGAATGTAGTTCACTCTACTAATTACCGTGCAAATTCACTCCGAGTCTCAATTGACGCACGATGGATGCTGCGCGCCGAGATGTACAAGTAGATGCGATGAGACGTCGGCACTGCGACCACTGGTGCGAAATCTTAAAGTAGGGGCGGAGCGGGGACACGCCGCAGTGGGGAAAGTCCCGATCCGGGCACGGAGCCCAGAATCACATGGCTACAAGTAATTTCGCATTCGCATCTAGTTCGTATTCCAATAGCGAGCGGGTGATTGAACGCCAAAATATTCACCAGGCATTCAAATGAAGTCGAAATGGAATCAAAATGAGAGCAAAAAGATTTGGACGAACAGGGAATTGAACCCTGGACCACTCGCAGAACACAAGATATGCCGAGAAGGCCTTGCGAAGCGAGGATCATACCCCTAGACCACACGCCCTATAATTGGTGTTGCAGAGGAATTTTGTAATTCAGTCTATCAACTTGAGCGCAATTCCTCATGGGTTTCCACTCCATCGTGACTTGACAGTCGTGTCTCGTGATCGGTTTCTCTTAGCATTTCAAAATGGCCAGCAAGATCCTATATTCTGCTCAGAGACACAAGTGTAGCCTGAGGCGAGAGCGTGGAAAATCTCGGCATCGTCAATAACTCCATTGATGAGAATGAGCCTAATCAGAGCTTCGATATACCACCATGGTCGGAAAGACTACAAGTTCTTTAGAAACAACGCATATTTACGTGCCACACGGGACGCAATAAAGTGGTGATTTTCGACATGGTCGACGGTCTAAAAGGGGGCCCTTGACCGGACGTCAAGGCGACTCATGTCAGATGTTCCTAGATCAAGGTACACTCACAACGTAACACTCGCCGGCTGGCGGTGGGCGAGAGCCAAGACGCGAGTTCAAAATGGGGTGTCTTTCAATTGCATTACCTTTCAATTGTTCACTGACAGAAGCGCCGTTCGCAACTCTTTGTCCTTGTCCCTCTGTTGTCTATAGGCTGCACGTGCCTAACAAAGGGACTTGCTGTCCGCAAACACCGCTCGAACAGGAAGAACAGAGAAAAAGGATGCCAAAATACATACAAAGCAGGCAGCTCGGCAAAGTTCTCATGCTCGAACAGTGCAAGGCTCGTTTTGTTTTATCGCGAACGCCAAGTGTCACCGACTCGTCAGTGTGCTGACCGTGAACACAGGAACACTCCTCTCCAGCGCAATCTGGGGCCAGAAACGCAATCTCAAGATATAAAAGTAGCCATAGACCTGACTTTTAGTGGATTCCTTTATCACATTCAGAATTACGACTCAAGCGCAATATTCACAGACTTAAAGTCACCGTCGCCCGTCGTAAAATCAACAACACTATTACTACACACAGTACACCTCTACCCGCACGAAAGCCATCATGTGCTATATTGTGGAGACACATTCGCTCCGCTGCGATGTTCGTCCCCTTTTCAGCAACGGCGAGAAACCCATTGTTGACACTCACAGCACCCCGCCCCCCTGCGACTGCGATCAGGACACCGACATCCCCAACGCACTCAGGTGCCCTGAGCACGGATGCTGCATGCTGACACAAAAGACAATATATTGCAATAACCCCGAAGCTTGCGAGTTTTGGGACTGCTACTTGTACGAGCAGCGCCAGCCTACGCCTGCCACGCTCTGGACGCAGCACGACGCCTTTGACGGTCCGTTCCTGTCACAGCAGCAGTGGGATCGATCTGACGACTCAGATTTGGTAATGAACCTGGAGATCTGGGGCTTTCCTGTGTCATCCACGGCTGGGCCCATTGTGAGCGAAGATGAGCCTTTCCACGAAGCCTACGATTTGTACCTTCACTATGGCCGTGAATTGTACTCGCTGCAGCAGAAGATCACGTGGTGCAAAACGCTCTTTGCGGATTTGGACACCATTTGTCGTGAGTGCGAAGGGTGCGTGAACACGCACTCGACCGTCGACTGCCCCTTTATGACTGTGCGAGCCGAAATCATGGAGCGCATGTATGATCTGGACAGCCAAGGCGTCCAGGCGGCTCTCGAGCAAGCTGTACATGGAAACTTCTTGATGAGCAGTGCATCCGTTCGGACCCCGTTTATGGGAGTTTCACGAGTACACGATGTTGTCGAGCAGGAAGACGAGTGGGACCATCTGGTCAAGTCGGCGTTGGCTATTGTCTGCGAGGGATAGTGCGAATAGATTGCATCGCTTCTTTGGGTGGAGGTACATAGAGCAGCTACAATGATTTTCAATACATAAGGTACTGTCACCAGGATAGACTGCAGGGCAGTGAATAAGGACAATGAGATTGACGCTCGATGAACTACGTGATAATGTGACAATGTGACTCCGTCGCAGACACATCAGGGCAAATGTACAAAGCCGCCCGCGGCTACAAGGTCTACCAAGCTCTTCCAGAGAGGTCGACTCTGGCACTCGATCAGATCTCGGCACAGGCAACACCCAAAAGGACGAGGCCAGCGCCGGAGAAGGCGTTGGCAAGGCCAAGTCCCACACCGGCCGCGGTGAGCGCGCCGCAGACGCCACCCTCCGCGTCACCGTAGCTAAATCCGACGTTGAGGAACCCAGCGAGACCACCGTCATCGTCGTTGTTGACGCGGACGCTGACGTGGTTGGTGCTCTTCCACTGATCAGCGTACTTGGCACCATCGGCTGCAGGAGAGAGCAGTGTTAGCCAACAACTTCATTCTTCGTATGTAGAGATCATCCCCAAACTGAACTTACGGTTGCAATTGGTCTGGAAACCCGGGCAGCGGTCTTCCAGGTACTTGACGTCCTGCTCCCATGTGGCTATGCCCTTGTTGAACAGCTCCTCCATGGCCTTCTTGGCGAGGTCGAGCAGCTGGGCCTTGCTGCCGCGGTCGCCGGCGGCGTTGAAGGAGCCCTCGACCGTCATCTTGATCTCGACGTCGTTGCCGTAGTTGGAGTTGACGACCACGGCTGGCACGGAGAGCTCCTCGCCGGGCGTGCAGCCCGTCAAGGTGCAGTGCTCGTCGATCTGCTGGAGGGTGGTCGAGGGCACAATGTTGCCAAAGCTCATCAACCCGTCGCCGATGCTGGCCTGGGCATTGCCGACGCCGTCCTCGTTCTCCCAGATGAACTCGTTGCTGTCCTGTCGCGCCTCCAGGAAGGGGGCGGCCAAGACACGGGCGGCGCCGGTGGAGAGGAGAGCGAGGGCAGTGGAGGACTTCATTGTTGGATTTGTGTGTGGTGGGTGTCTGGTAATAAGATGGGCGGGTGGGGAGTCTGTGCTGTTGGAGTGGTAGTTGGCTGGCTGGCTGGATGAATAGGGAAAAGATGGGTTGTTTCTAGCGACGAGATACTCTTGTTTTATAGACGTATAGGATATGGAACGTCTAACGTTATTTCACGCTTAGCAGTGATATCAGTCGAGATACGACAACGTCATGAACAGCTATGTCGTTTGGCGTTTTGGGGCAACAGTGCTCGCTGCGACACCTGCCGAGTCTAGGATGAGGATCCCCATCTGCCTGGTGTGAACAGACGCCTACCAGTATCGGTGGGGATGAATCATTCCTTCGCTTGGGCCTCTATCGCGCCGTGAAGTCTTCCAAATTCAACGCTGAAGCCTAGCAGGAGCCCCTTGGTGCATGAATCCTGCAGGGTCCTGAATCCAAGCTAAGTTCCCTTTGGTGTAGTCCGGGGTACAGGGCAGGGGAGTAGTACATGGAATGTCCATCTCCATGACCTGATCGTCGACCCATAACCACTATTGGCTCCAAGAAGCGGCAGTTGAAGAAATACCGACGGCGCTTTCCGAGCCAAAGGGCCCGCGATTCAGCAGATGGTATATGCTGTTCTCGACACGCAAGGTACGATATGAAGAGGTCCTGGTACATGTAGCCGAATATGTTGACAGCCTGCTCTCCACTAGGAGCAACGGGCATTCCGAGGACGAGATTCAACGCATCAAGGCCTCGCGGGCGGCAGTTTGGCAGTGCTACTCCTCGCATCGGCACTCCTCCTGCAGGGCTCGATGGAAACGTCATGCATTGATCCTGATGCCTTGTTGTGGGAGCGACGCCAAGACCAGAAGCGAGTGGGATTTGGTCCTGGGAATCCTTCCAGGACAGTTCGCACCAAAGGGGAAAGTATTCGACCGAGTGCTGTCGTCTATGTCACATGTGACATTGGGGCCCCAGGTCCCGGCTCTCAGTTTCTTGGCGAGAGGCCCCTGAGTTTCTGGCGTCGACTGGAGTCAGGAGCCGATAGATGATGACTATGTACTATAAATAGTCAGGGGTCTGCTTTGCTTGGCTTGCATCACATTTCTCTACCTGTGGAAAGTGGGATGCGAATCCTTGTTCCACGGTCGCACGAGTAGTGATTCATCGACTGTGAAAATTGACGTGGGTCCGTACGTTTCCTCCTCCTTGTCTCTGATCTATATGTACCTGACCTCGCGCATCCTTCCATCAAAGTACTTGAACAGTCAGTCCTGCCCCGACACCGAGCCATGGCGTTCGCTGAGGCCGGCGGTGCAAGCGTGTCGGCCATGGGGAAGAGAAAATGCAAGGCTGATTGACTGGCTGCAATTGGATACAAGCACCTTGTTGTCAACATTTGACCGCGTCGACGGTTGCATTGATGATCGAGACTCGAGGTGGTGTTGGCGGTCCAACTCTGACCGTCTACGACTGGAGTCTCGATGCTCATCAATGGGGTCTTGGTTCACGGAGCTCACCTTGTCGACAGCCAAGGCGCTATTTGTCCCTCAGCGACGGACAACCATCGGTGAAGGCGTCAGCACTTGTCCACGGATGCATGCAGGCCTGTGGATAATCGGATCTTGCTTCCTTGGCGGTTCGAGTTGGCGGTCAGCGCCTTCAATAGAAGGAGTGAAAAGGGATTTGGACATGCTTCACGTCACACGTAGTCATGGCCATAGACTACTTCATCTTGTCGTCTTTATAAACAAATGTCCTGCCACAAACCTAGGGAGGCCGCGCAGGGTCTGGGCCCAAAGGGATGGGCAACACATCCAGATCAACAATCTGATGTATGATCTCTCTTCGACGCCCGGCTCCGGATCGGACATACCGTCTGACAGCTGTGTTGTCCCTGCATACAAAAAGTCCCCGCGCCATGTAACGTGGAGAAAAACGCAGAGGGGAATCCAATGGATACGATGCTGCTGAACGGCTATAAGAGTGACAGCGTTCCCTTCTCCGGAGAGCAGCGACCATCCTCTATCAGAAACACCATTCACAAGACACAAAGCGTACGTGACAACGCTGCCGTGAGCCTCACCCCACGCATCGCTGACCCAGTCCAGACACCATCAAGATGCGCGTCACCTCCGCACTCACCCTCCTCGCCACCGCGCCCCTGGCGCTGGCCATGCTCCCCTCGGGCGAGGGCCGCTGCGCCAAGAACCCGTACACTCCCGAAGACGAGAGCCTCAAGTGCATCTGGGGCCAGCTCGCGGCCATCTTCAACTGCGATGGCGACACGACGTGCAGCGAGGAGGGCGCGCCCTGCTACGCTGACCAGTCGTGCGAGGGCTGCGCCTGGTATGTGCACTGCACATAAATCAGGATTGGGAGGATAGACTTGGTTAGCTTTAAATCGAACCTTGCCGCCCATTCCCCTCACGTAACACTGCTCACGGGAACGATGCGATTGCATGTGACTTTATGTTTTCCAAATTACCTAAATCAGTCCTTGCTCGCCCGCACCGGGTACGGCGTTTCCTCGTCTCTGAGTGATTCGGAGGGCGAGGACTCGGTCTGCGTGCGATCATACTCCACATTGTGTGTGACCTCCTTGGTCACCACGATTCGCCCGTTACCATCCTTCTTATGTGGGAATATCTCCTCCTGGCTATCGTTTGGACTGCCGGTGGCCCCGGCCGCCGCGTGGCTCATTGTGCCAAAGTGACCACTCGTGCCGTGGGCATACGCCTTGGACCGCGAGGGCAGGTAATCGAGCTTGTGGGTGCGGAAAGGGGTGGACCCATGGCGAGGCTGGCCAGAGTGCTCGTATATCCCGTGAGGTGTCTTGTTGCTTGACAAACCGAGGGCGTGGTTGAGAAAGGGAATCTGCTGAATGACCTGGCGAAGGCAGGGGATGCATGAGCATGTGATGAGTGCCGCGAGCTCCACGACGGACCAGATCATGGCCTCGGCTATGCGGTCTAGTTTGATCAGCGTCAAGGGGGAACATGGGCAGGATGAATATGGAGGGGGGGAACGAACATGTGAGATCCTCTTGGATGCGGCTGGCGTATACGATGCGGATGATGGATATAACGCAGACGCTGTGACGATAGTGTTAGTTGGCTCATGCTGAGACGAGGCGCTCACGTACAGTAGTCCCAGCGACATCATCACGACGAGTCCGACTCGCTTCGTCCTGGCCATCTGCAGCCTCCATACCGTGGGGATCGGCTGGACGAAGAGGATGAGATCGGTGCACATGTTGAAGACAAACTGTCCGGTCAGCCAACATCACGAGGCGATAGTTGATGCACTCACTGTGCTCCACCACAGCACGTTCATGTTCAGACACTTGCCGTGGACGCCGAGCTTGAACGCAGCCTCAATGGGTCGACAATGCAAGATGGCAATCAGCGACTCTTCGGTTGCCTGGGCGATGAGAAAGGCGATGAGGAATTTGTTGAGCAGCTGAAGAAAACGCTGCGGCAAGACGCGGATGTACAGAATGGCAAAAGTGATCTTGGCCGTCGCGACGCCCCAGCTGAATGTAGACGAGATGCCGGCGGAGTACTGCAGGTGTTAGCAGGCCTCTTTTGGGCTGCGCAAGAAGAACACATCACTCACTCGCAGAGTAGCTTCGTAGTCCTGGTCGTTGACAGTGTCGCGAAGGCGACCAAGCCCTCCATCTATGACGCCTGTGTAGGATCAGGGTTTAGCGTCCATCAAGGGTCTGCTATGAAGTTGAGTGACGACAACGTACCGGCTATCATGAGGCCCGCCATGGTCAGTAGCATGACATAGGAAATCTTGATGGTGACTGTCCTCGCGTGTCAGCGTGTTCGCCCCAAGACAAGACAAGACCCGCTGGGTCCATGTCCAAGACTTGACGTTAGTAAACTAGGAGCTGGAGAACCCACCATCGTCTTTCCCCAGATTCCCCATGCGCGAGCGGATCCACAGGCGCGCCGCGACCAGCAGCGTCGTCAGCAGGATGGTCGACGAGGCGGCGGCGAGGACGCCGTGGACCAGATCGGCGGCCATTTGATGGGTTTCGCGGTGGACAGCGTGTGTCTCTCAATCAGGGCGGGTCGACGCGAGACAACACATGACAGCCGCAGTTGGATTGACTGGACACTCTCGCAGCTGAGGAGAGAGCGCACGCAAGGGCAGGTGCTTCAATTATAATGATAATAGGGGAGGGTCGGACGGAATCCAAGCCCCAGGTCCCATTCCCAATCCATCGCGGACTCTAAGTACTGACTCGTCTAGCGTCACGCCACGGAATGCTCTCTGGGAGGGAAGCGCCAATAAAGGCGGCCGCGGAAACAGGGGCAGAGCCTGTCAAGCCTCAAGGACTCGAGCTGATTTCGCAAAATAGCCAGACGACCAGGCTCTGGTTCCGGATATCGCTCCCCGGGCGCACTGGCGCGCTGCAGCGCGATCAATGGAGACGCCGGATCAGCGCCCCCCCAGATTTTCAGCTGGAATTAGGGCCCGCTACTCATTGGTTGGGCAACTTGGGAATGCGAATCCGGGGGAAATGGGCCGTCGGGGATGGACAGCAGGGGTCTGCCGCCTGCGTGATGGAGGGTGTGGAAATGGCACGGGAGAAAGGAGACGAAGGAACATGAATCAAGGGGGCGCGCCAGCATCTCGGGTGCGTCACGTTTCTTCAGCTCCGATCGATCCCCTCTGCCTTGTCTTCGGGAGTCGGGTCGGCGTTTGAGGATGGGGAACGAGGATGATTGACCACACGTAGACACTTCATGTTGTCTGAGGCGTGATGACCCGGACCATGTGGACCAGTTGGCTCAGCCGCTTGGATGAGTATTGATGATTTCCCAACCGGTCGCGAGAGCCGAGACTCGAGAGGGATCGGCGCCTCGCTAGGATAAATGAGCCAGCACCGTGGCTTGCTAATGCATTGGTGATTGATTCCGGGTCGCCAGCTCAAGCAGACTGTAAACCTGAGTTCATGGACTTGTCCACGCAAGTCTTCTATGCAGTCGATAACACTACGTCCCACTGGCTGCAGATTGTGGTCACAGGAGAGAAGAGGCAAACCCGCTGCGCACAGATCTCGACTGTTCAAACAGAGACAAGTCCAGTCGCAAAAGCCACTCGTTTCAGAAAGTAACAATTCATCATTGTGCTTCTGAGCCCGGGTTCAAACTTCAGACGCAGTTGGTTGACCATATATGTATTCATGCAGGGTCCGAGTCAGGCATCGACAGTGTCTCGCAGCCATTTAAATGATCATGTCTCATCCCCGTGCCGCTCATGAGGGCCATCACTCAATAGCGGACGGCGCTTCGCCCTTGACCTTGTTGTAGGCCTGCTTGACCTCGTCCCGCGCGGCCATCTCGTTCAGCCACGCCTTGATGAGCGGATACTTGTCGAGCGACAAGCCCGCAAACGCAAACTGGCGCACCCACGGCTCAAAGTGGTAGTCGACCGCCGTGACGCGACCAGGCAGCACGCTGCGGCCGCCCGACTTTTTCAGCTGGCCCTCGAGCACGCCGTAGCAACGATCGGTCTGCTCCGAGTATCTCTTGAGCGCGTCCTCGTTCTTGGTGGCGTTGTAGTGGCTGTGCCGTCAGTACATGCGCCTCAAAAGGGGGGGGGAAAAAACCATCAAAACAACTCCTAGACTAGGACATACCGGAACCAGTTGGTCTGCCCCGACATGGGCCCCAGGGTCGTGAGCAGAAAGTACTCCCACTTGTCAAAGTCGACCTTGTCCTGCTCCGACTCGCCGACGGGACCAAGCTTGTTAGCCTTGTCGTAGACGCGGCGGACGTAGTTCATGATGGCGCCCGACTCCCAGGACACGACGCCCGTGTTGGGGTCCTCCATGGCGGGCACGCGTCCATTCTCGTTGATCTTGAGAAAGGCCTCGCCCTTGACGCCGTTGGTGGGGTCGTCGCCAAACTGCCACTGCTGGACCGTGTAGGGCACCTGGAGGGCCTCGAGGGCGATGGCGATCTTGATGGGGTTGGGGCCCGAGGAGTGGGCGTGGAGGACGAGGGGCTGCATGCTGGGCAAGTGGTGGTTCACGATGCGACTAGACCAGAACTTGCAGGTAGGAGTTTGAGAGAGGCAATGGAGAGCCAGAAATCAATTCATACAGCCAAGGAGTGATGACTATATACTGGAACTGAGCCCGCAACTCCGTGAGGAGGGCCGGATTGTCGTCGGCAAGGTGGTTGAAACATGACCTCACCACGTTGGAGACTTTCTCCATTCATGTTGGATCACTGTACGGTGATTTGACGATGTTCCACGTACCCCAAGTTAATCTGATCCGAGTGGCTTGGGGTAGTCGGGCGTGGAGTTGGCAATTCGTCTCCAACAGTAGAGCTGCAGAGACACGATCGTCGCTCTCGGTCTGTAGACAAACTGCCTCTGGTAGATGAAGGACGTTGCATCTTCTGTGCTAAGATAAACAAGACTGTTCACTTAACTCATCCATCGCTTTCAAATAAAACTCCATGTCCATGTTGGTTGGTATGTGACGATGGCAGCACCAGGGTTTAACTTGGCTCGGCGGAAAGCTCTAGGGTAGATAAGACTCACGGTCCTGAGCTGAGTCCGGAGCTTGGCGGGTTGAAGCCAGCACGATGAATGATGCTGAAGAAAGGAGATTTTGTGAAGGTTGACCAGTGCATGATCGGGATGCACTACCGTTGTCAATTGTGGTTGTTGCGGTCTGGTCGATACAATACGTTTGTAGTAGCGCCAGCATCAATTCTGTCTCCCTCCACACATTGCAGCCTGGATGAGTCGGGCAGACCTCGAAGATAAACCCACAAAGATGGAGACGTTCTGTCACAACACCCGGATGTTCGGGTCTAGAAGCCCTGGTCTGCAGAGATTGAATCGAGGACAAGTACCAGAGCATTTGGCTTTCCGCGGTGGTGGATCTTCCGCGGCAAACCACGGGACACTTTGGAAATAAGAGGTACTATCTCGGTCAACGCACGCGGTGACTGATAAGGATGAGAGAACCTGGGACTGAAGATGCGGTCTGCCATACGAGGCTATATTGCATCGCGAGGAGCTTTATCAAGTTGCCTACGAGACTCGTCGCACGAGATTGTCCATGTCTCGAGTCGAGATAGCCTCGACTTTACAGGGCAGGCCAACCCAGTAAAGGGCGTGGTCACTGATGATTATGAGATAAGAAAGAACGAGTCCTCGCCAGATAGCATGTTGTACACAAGATAGAGAATATGCAGGGACCAACAGGGACAGGGAGGTCTTATCACATTTGTCAAGGCTGTCATCCGAGACGACGCTTCGGTGGGTCAACCGTCAACCGTCAACCACCGAGCGACGTTCCCGCCTTCACGTTCCCCGCGGCAAACTTCCACCACCACCATCGCAGCCAACATTGAAAATTGCGTGATTATGAGGACAACTCGAAATCAAGCGCTGTTGAGTGGCCCGAGGAAAGACTTCTCAGGCTCTGTTCGCGGACAAATCCATCCAACTTGAGAGTCGCTGGTGACTGTCCAGTGTCGGACTGTCCCCCATCATGAACGGCAGCTCCGGCGAACGACCATACAGATCACATCTGCAGCCGGCATGCCTGCCCTGTCGTCGACGCAAGTCACGATGCCAGACGGAGCCCAATGCCACTGCGTGTCTCATGTGTCGGGCCCACGGCACCGACTGCGTCTACCCGGGCGATGCAAGCTTGAAGGTCGACGACCAGAGGGCAGCAGCCCCGGGCAACGTGAAGGCACCCACGACGACACCAGCCAAGCGTCGACGTCGGAGCAGCGGCCTACCCAAGGCGCCCATCTCAGCGACGAGGACTTCACGCACAGAACTGCCGCCTCGCCTACCCCCGACCACCGTGTCCCCGACCATGGAGCGGACCAGACTGCCCAACCTGCTGTCGCCACTGCCACCCATCACTCACGCCCAGCCCCCAGCAGCAGCAGCAGCAGCAGCAGTAGCAGCAGATACCACGTCCATCGCCGGGCGAGCAAACCACAATCTATACGATGAAGACCCATTCGACTCATCCGCGGATGACCAGGCCCAGAATCTGCACATTGTCGGCCCGGCCGTGACCAAGGACAGCCAGGTCCTGTCCGACTATTTGTCTGCCATCCCCGGGGCCACCAGGGGGACCCAGATGATTGTGCCCGTACCGGCAAACCGCTCACGACCAGTCCTCTTCACCCGCGTCCAGAAGAGACCAGTGGGCGTGTCCCTGAATCGGAGTCCGTCCGCTGAGAAATTGGAGATCATCGAGAACCTCGTGGGCGCTGACGCCGCAGACATGATTTCGCTGTGAGGTCGACGTCCACAAGCAATAAGTGACATATTTCCTTGGCTAACTGGGAGTAGATACTTTGCCAAGGTCAATTCTTGCTTTCCCATTCTGGATGAGGTCTTGTTCAGGCGTCAGTACCAGGCGAACAAGGATCGGATATCACCAGCACTCATTGCCACCCTGTTCGCCCACATCCTCGTGTACTGGAGACACTCCAAGCCAGAAGGCCAGCATCGTTTGCCTGACAGCCGTTTCATCTGGAACCTCGCCAATGATGCGGTGTACTCGGAGCTACACCTTTCCCCGGGCATGTCCATCATCAAAGCCATTATTCTGAACATTGGCGGCCTGCCCACCACGTCCCTGATCGGCAACGGGGTTCTCCTAGGATCGGCCGTGTCCATGGCACTTTCGCTAGGCCTGAACCACAATCCACTGCCGTGGGAGATTCCCCAGGTAGAAAAGTGTCTGCGGATGAAGATCTGGTGGGCTCTCCTTGTCCATGACAGATGGTACGTTTCCAGACCTTGAGCGAAGCACAATCAGCTGACCCGCTGGCAGGACAAGTCTTGCGCACGGCACACCGCCACACATATCCAGAGCACAGTATGATGTGCCGCCGCCCACGCTGGAGTACATTGGCGACTCGGCCACGTATCTGGGGCAGAATCAAGCTGCCCCTGTCTTCATTGCCCTCGTCAGCCTCACAGATGTTCTCGACAAGCACCTGCAGTACATCTACAGCGTCGACAAGTCCACCGCGCGAGACACGACGGAGCTCGAACTAGCGCTCAACACCTGGGTCGAGTCACTGTCTGGGACTGTCCGTCTCATCATCCTCCGCGGATCAAATCTAGACACCCCAGGGGCGTCCAACCTCCGTCTGAGCTACCTCACCACGAGGCTTCTCCTGCAGAGGATCGAACTAGAAGCGGACAAGCAGACCTACGAAGCCCACGACCAGCGCCTTTCAAACCGCTACATCCAGGCGCGGCGGACAGCAGAGGAGGTCTTGCTCTTCACCCAGGACCTGAAGCCCGCACAACTCGGCGACTTTTGGCTCTCGACCCACGCCTTCTCGTACCCGGCCACGGTGAGTTTCCTGCTGCGCTGCGGTCTCGAGACGGCCAGCTCCCCGGCCGAGCTGGTGCAGAGCGCGTCGTTCCGCATCGCCCACGAGCTGCTCAACGCGCTGCGGACGCACCAGGCACAGCACGCCTGGGATCTGGGGGCCGTGTGCCTGGCGCAGCATTCTGACATTGTCGACAAGATCCTCGCGGGCACGTCGGCGCACGAGTCGCACGAGACCAGCGGCTTGTTTGAGCCGCAGGACTTTGTGCTGCCGGACGTGTCGATTATCGACCAGTTCCTGCCTAGTCTCTGGGACCCTCTGCAGAATGCATGGTAGAGGCAGCTGTTTCTGTTTTGTAATCTATCCGCCTGCGAGCTGGTGGGGATGTCTGGGCGCTCCCCCCTTATCGAGACTTTCCGCGGGAAACTTGGGCATGCACACGCACTCACCGCCGGGCTATGGCCAAGGTGTGGACGCTTGGGACGCCATCTGTGTGATGGACGGCCGGGCTCGGAGCCCAGAGATAAGAGTGGAGACGGATGGATATGTATAAAGGGGCTGCTGGCCAAGTTACGACTTGGATACGAATCATCTACAAGCCTATCCAGCTACCTTTCATCCTCTTTTCCCTTCCCTTCAGCACACGCAATGGCCCCCAGCGCCATCGAAGATACTGGCCATGAAGCTATCATTGTGCCGCCCCGCAAGACCCTTCTGCCCATTCTCGACAAGCACGACGAGGCCGAGCTGAAGCGCAAGGCAGACAAGCATCTCCTGTACTGCGGCTCCCAATTCCACCCCGATGTCATCACCGCCTGCGAGGGCATCTACCTCCACACAGCATCCGGCCACCGCATCCTCGACTGGACATCCGGCCAAATGTCCTGTCTGCTCGGCCACGGCCACCCAGAGATTGTCGACGTGATCACCAAGCACGCCATGCACCTCGACCACCTCTTCTCCGGCATGCTCTCGCCCCCCGTCATCGCGCTCAGCGAGCGGCTGTGCTCGAACCTGCCCGACGGCCTCGACAAGGCCTTTTTTCTCTCCACCGGCGGCGAGAGCAATGAGGCCGCCATCAAGCTCGCCAAGGCTTACACAGGCAAGTTTGAAATCGTCGGCCTCGGCGCCTCGTGGCATGGCATGACCGGCAACGCCATCGGCGCCCAGTACCACTTTGGCCGCAAGGGTCACGGCCCCATGGTGCCGGGCATGCACATGCTCCCCTCGCCCAACGCGTACCGCTCCGTCTTCCGCCGCCCGGACGGCTCCTACGACTGGGAGGCGGAGATGGCGTACGGCTGGCGCATGATCGACATGGCCTCCGTCGGCTCCCTCGCCGCCTGCATCGTCGAGTGCATCCAGAGCTCGGGCGGCATGCTCGTCCTGCCCGACGGCTACCTAACCGCCGTCAAGCGCGAGTGTGAGAAGCGCGGCATGCTCCTCATTGTCGACGAGGCGCAGACCGGCATCGGCCGCTGTGGCGAGATGGTCTGCGTCAACCACGAGGGCGTCGTGCCGGACATTCTCACCCTGTCCAAGACACTTGGTAATGGTCTGCCCCTGAGCGCCGTGGTCACGAGCGCCGCCATCGAGGAGGTTTGCAAGGCGCGCGACTTCTTCTTCTACACGACTCATCTCAACGATCCCCTCCCCGCCGCCGTGGGCGACAAGGTCCTCGAGATCCTCCTCCGCGACGACCTCATCGCCCAGGCCCGCCGGTCCGGCGCCCTCCTCCAGCAGGGTCTGCGCGGGCTCATGCGCCGCTACGGCTGCATCGGTGATGTCCGTGGACGCGGTCTGCTCGCGGGCGTGGAGATTGTCTCGGACAGGGAGGCCAAGACGCCCGCGCTCGATGTGGCCAGGCGGATCGGCGAGCGGGCGTACGAGCTCGGCGTCTGGGCTAACCTGAGCAGTCACCCGAGCTTTGGCGGCGTGTTTAGGATCGCGCCCCCTATCACAATTACGGAGGACCAGCTGCGGGAGGGGCTGGGCATGTTCGAGCAGGCGTTGCGGGAGACGGAGGGCAGCATGCCTCTGTACTAGAGTCTAGGTATGGACACAAAAGTCAATGGAAGGGCTAGCGATTTTGGTCAAACGACTGTAATGAATGAAGCTATGTATGAGGCCGTAATCATGTCTGAATCTGTCTATCATATTGGTGAACTCCAAGCGCCAAACGAAACGTGCCCTATAATCGACCTGAACGCCTCTTCCCGAGTTTGCCAACGCCGTCAACGTTTGTACACCATCCGGTGTGTGATCTGCGTGTCGACTCTCATGCTGCTACCACGGCGCGGTGATGGCGGCGATCATGTAAAGGTGTGTCCTACATCGCTGCTTCGGTGCTCATGCCTGATGCTCCGTTGGCAGCAGCTTATCGGCTCGTGGTTGTCGTTCCATCGATGGTGTCCCATGTCCACGGCTGCGAGCTCCAGGCTGGTTCGAAAGACAAGCCCTCACATCTCAAGATGTGGCCGTTTGCCTCTGCAGACAGATGCTGCGTTGCTGACCCGACGCGACAGTCTAGCCATTCCATTCCCCTTTACGCCTCAGCTGGCCTTGACCTTGCGCGCAGCAGCAGTCCCATAGCCAAGTCTCTTGGCGACACCCTGCACAAAGACACCGAGCACCATGAGGACCTCGAGGCCCAAGAGGCCAACCCAGACGGTGTTGAGGATCTCCTCCTCGTTGCCCAGGTGGAGGCTCCGCATCTTCTCCAGGAGGAGGGGGTACGTGTTCTGCATGGCGAGGAAGGCTTCCAGGACGTAGATGGTGTACCAGTACGGTCTGGCGCGGTCGTCAGCCACGCTGCTTGCTACAGAGCAGAGCAGAAAAGAAAAGGAAACCCACCTTGTCTCGTCCGTCAGAAGCGTCCAGCGGAGAGGTTGTGGACTGGCTGTCTGCGAGAGCTGGAGGGAGAGCAGCAAGCCAACGGCAACAAAGGCACCGAGAATAAGCAGTCGTTGCTCAGGTGTCGGTTCGTGGGCGAGCAGGGCGTCCATGGCTTCTTACTTTAGTATGAAAAAGGCCTCCTCACAGACGTGCGGTGTGGCAATGCCGAGAAAGAACAAGCGCTGGATTTTTTTTCTTCTCCCTCTCTCTGTCTGCATCTCACTCACCGCGTGCAGTCTGCAGACGTGGCATGAACCAGGGGTTCATAACTGGGTCTCGAGCCGAATCCTTGCTCTGCGCATCTCCGCTTTTCGACATGTCCGTTTCATCAATCGTGCGGACGCCTTTCTCGTTGCGGATTGGGAGGGTCTCTGTAATCTGGGGTAGCTTCATGCGTGACGATGTCAGAGGACAGACATGTCTCAGCCTTGGCCTTGGGTCGGCATTGTCGTGTGGTACGACACAGTTTCCATGATGATAGGCCTCCAGCCCATCCGCATGATAGATAGCGAGGCGCCGTGAGGTCTTGGGCAGGGGGGCCGGCATTGGCGCGCAGACATTGCGCTCTGTCACTCCACAATCGTGCGTGGGGCCAAGTTGGGTTTCGCTTGATCAGAGTCGCGGTCAAGAGACGCAGCGGCAGTACGTCGATATCCATGCTTGAGTAAAGAGTTATTAGTAGTGCCGTCTGGGCGGCCTCTTCTCTATCAGCAATCTGCAAAGGGACTGTGTAATACGCTCCTTGGCTGGTTATCCCCAACCACCCAAAAACGCCTGCCATAATAAATCCATATCCGACGCCAAAAAGAATAAGAAAAGGAATCCCAACCCCGCCTGCTTCTCGTCTATGAACAGCCCCGTGCACCCCCTCACCGCGGGTTGGCCCTGGCATTGCCTACGCCAGCACTAGAGGCGCTCTCCCCAACCCTGACCTCATCCTCCGGCACGCCAACGCCAACGCTCGTGACACTCTGCAGCGTATTGTTCCTACCCCGGTCACGCGGCCCCGCGACATAGGCGGCACCGCCCGGATCCACGCCCACACTCATGCTCCTCGTCGTGCTCTCGCTATCGCTCCTCGTGTGACCAGATCCGCGCTCGGCCCGCGCCCTCTCCTGCAGCGTCCTCTCCAGCTCCCTGATCTTCCGCTTGAGGCTCTCGTTCTCCCTCTTGGCGGCCTCGAGCTCGTTCTTGTGATACTGCGTCTCCTCGTAGCGCGCCGTCGCTGGCACCATGCCCGGACTTAGCTGTGATTCACTCGCTGTCATTGGTGTGGCGCTCCCGCCCGTCATGGGAATGGCGGACGGCGGCGGCATGCGTTGCTGTTGAAAGTAGCTGGACGGATCGAGGCTGCTGCTCATGGGCGGGGCGGGCGATGGGCCACGGCTCCGGCGCGATGCGTTGCTGTCTTGCCGCGCCATGGCCATGGCATTTCGACCGTTGTAGGATGAGGAGAGCTGCTGCGATGCAGAGGAGGAGGTTCGCCGGTGTCGTCTCGTAGTCGGAATCGTGAAGCCCGAGCCCGTCAACAGGGAAGGCTCGGCTGGCTGGTCGTGCGTCGAGGCGGCATTGGACGTAGATGAGTGGTTCGACGCTACGGATTCGTTCTGCGCAGCGCGTAGCAGGGACAGCTCACGCGTGAGACGGTTGACCTACACGTTGTCAGTTAGTACCTGGCGGCGAGTGTGAGTAGCGACGGCATGTCAACGTACCACCGCCTCTTGCTCCTTCTCCAACTCTATATGGAGCTCAGCAGCCGTGAGTGGGCGGGGATGTCGAAGAGGTCCAGGCCCAGCTTCGGTTTCGTAGGGCGCCAAGGGCTGCGACTGGGCAGTTGACAAAGAGGCATTCACGGCGCTCTGGTTCGAAGGCAGAATGTTCAGCGTGGGCGACGCTGGCACGGACGGTGTTTGGACCTGGGGCGCTGGAGACTGGCGATCAGGTCTCGGCGAGGCCGGTACCGTGTTGAGGTCCGGCATCTTGAGTTGCTTGGGTGTGAAAGTCTAAAGGAAAGAGATTCGCGGAAAGACGGTGATCGAGCGCGGCAGCAATGTGTTGTGGTTCACATGGGAACATGGACGGCTGGAGCCTGGAAGTCAGCGGGAGGTGACTGGAGTCGCTGGAGTCCAGCAGCCAGCTCCAACGGCAGTGACGGTGGGGAACGTACACCCCCGACAACCGCTGAATCCGACAGGTCCTCAACACCTCGGACTGCTGCTGATCGCGGTTGATGAAGGGTATCACGCGCAAGACTCTACTGTCTTGGATAATGGTTGGGCAAACGACATTGAAATCTGACACCACGAATGTGAATCTTGAATGCAATGCTAATGCGTTTTGTACAAGCCTGAAGCACGAAGCCAGACACATGAGCAAGGATGCGAGTCAAATTAAGGATAAAGCAGGAGTCAAGAAGCTGAAAGCAGTAGCAGCACCGAGAAAACAGCCCTTGGCCCTTTAATCACCCTCTTTCAGGACCCGGCCTTCTTGGTAGCCCTTGTCCGGACTCCGGAGCTCCAACATGAAGCAGTAAGTCCCTAGCAACCACAAAGACGACAAAAGTACGGATACATGTGTTCCTCTAACTATACCACTCTTCTTTGAGTTTTAGCGTCTTTAGATAGTGGCTTTCCTCTGTATCGGCACACACGGCAAGAGGAGGTGCCCACTGGGTTGAGTACCGGTAGCTGTAGTAACTCCCATGCCTTTCTGGTACACTGGAAGTTCATCACCGGAATTTTGAGTGGGAGGCGGATCAAGCACATCGAGTTCATCATCCATGCAGTTGATATTTTTTTCCACGTCGTGAAGACAAGCAGAGAACTCTCCAGACAGCTGAGAGGGTCGATGGCGTAAATCCTATAGAGGACTCGATCAGTAAGATTCTGCTGAAGATTTGGGAGGCTCTCGCAAATCAGGTAAAAATGAAGCCGTCGAGTAGAGCCAAACTGATTACATTAAATATAAATTAAAAAAAAAAAAATATTTATTTGAAAAAAAAGTATAACATATATATTATTATAAGGTTATATATAATAAAATATGCATGACCATCAGGCCATCCAACAAGTAGTCGAGCGAGCCCCCTGGGACCTCAGGCCCCCATATAGCAACAACCTGGTCACTAGATCTTCAGCCGGACAGTCCGCTTCCTAAGGTACCATCAAGTTCGCTTATTTTCACGGCCATTTCTGGCGGCTAGAGTTGGTTCGACTCGCCGCATGCAAGCGGCACGCTCGTTCAAACGACAGCGTTGCCATTCGGAGTGGAAACTTGATTCTCCGTAGACCCAAGCAGTAGTTCAACTTCCATAGGCCTCGCAGCGGCGTCGGTCCGATGGCCGTGACTCCAGATGTCAAGTACTTGCTGCATTGGGAAGGTCTGGATGTTCAAGCAGTCAGTCCGCCGTGCGGAAACTAATAGTGAATCCATACCCACCTACCTGGAACCGAGTTGTCGTCTCTTCTCTCACAGCTATCTCCGCGCAGGGACAACATGGCGTTTGCTTCCTCCCGGTGGATCCTGCAAGCTTAAATGCCTTTTTCCCCCCCAGCACGCTGCGCCTTTTGTTGAAAGACTATGTTTGTACATGCAACGTCCAGTCACGAGTGTCCATTGCTCACCGGTCGCCACGCATCCAACATCGATATCAAGAAGGGGCCATCTTCCGATGATGAATTCTAAATCCTCTTGATTTTGCTCCCCTCATTCAAATCAGCGCATATCTGAAACACCATTTCACCCTACCCTACCAGCTTATACCTACTCACCATGACTGGCGAAACATCTAAACCAGGGCTTACCAACAGTCCTAGCAATTTGAGCGACGACAGAGCCGCTCTACTTGCGCACATGGACCAATTCGAGGAATATGTTGCATCGCTGGCGACTCAATGGGACGGACTCGTCACACATCTGACGCACGGCAAAACCATCCCAGAAGCCATACAAGACGCCAAAGCCGGTCGTGACAGAGGGGAGGATACCGAAACAGCCCTCCGCAGGATGGTGCTGCTAGACAAGATGCGGTCAGTCTCTTACCATATCCCGGGAAAATTCGTTCCGATTGGATGCTCCTCGGTTCATCCGCTAACAGTGGTGATCGTAGGAGAATGCAGGAGGAGACACAGCGCTTTGCAGAAGCAATGCACGAAATTCGGAACAGCGCTGAGCCCGCGGTGAAGACGGAAGCAGATACACGCACCACATGACGAACAAATTCAAGCGAGTATGCTATGCTGCCGGAATCTTCTGAAACGATCAAAGACGTGCATGTGGCTTCGGCGCCGCCCCGCGGGTAGGAGATGGAATCGGCTCTTGCAGATGCATGATGATGATGATGATGTGAGACTGGATACCGCAATTGGCAAGTGCAGGAAATCATGTTGGCCTCTAGCAGCCGATTCTGACTCGCCGAGACGACTTACACCAGGGCTCGTTTAGCTCTTTGCTAGCTTAGCGTTGTTCTCTCATTTCTCTTCCCGTGCAGTCCTTGTTTTCTCATCCCTGGATCAGGATAAGCTTCCTAACCGGTGTGGAGTTTATTCCGTTTCCCGCCATTTCAAAGAAGGCTTGTGGACTGGACGGTGGAAAGGTTAGCTTGGGAAATTCAAGGGAGCTTTCAACGTTCCTCACCGCCACGATGGCGTTGATGTGGAAGCTGATGGGGCCCTAGGGCCTAGAGTCCTAGACTACTTAACGTTATGTGAGGAAACGTCCACGTGTGGCTGGAGTACGGATAGCGGACGTATTCCCTCGACAAAGTCGCTGGCGCTGTGAGCGGAAGTTGGCCACTCATGGTTTAGTACCATGCATGAACAGCTGTGCAAACCTTTCTATGACTCTAAAGTCTTTGGGCCTTGTGGACTGTAGTGCTGACCGGCCAATGGCTACTAAGGTACCTATACTCGACATTGGCTACATCCCTAACAAGAACATTGATCAAACAATCCCCTAAGGCGACTCAACTCCAAGCGACTGTCAAATGAATTTACAAACGTTACGCGCTCAAGGCAGTCACAATCGATCTTGCCTAAAGGATCACCCGCTAATGTGTGTCCAACGATCCACGCTCAGTTTTGTCGAACCTTCTCCACCCAGAAGCCGTCTCCCGTAATCGCATAGTCGCGCAGCTGAAGAAAAGAATGATGGCTCTTCGCTGGACACGGGGTAATCATGCTGACTGATATCCCTCAGACCTCTCTATCGTGGGCGCAGCTTGTAAGGCTTACCCCCCTGCACCGCAATCACCAGTGCCACAAGTCAGCGCAGGTTGACCCAGGCCACTTGCCTCGAAAGAGCACTGAAAGCTTCGTGAAATATTTCCTAGGAAAGGAAAGTGAAACGTGGATTAAATCAAACTGATGGAATTAGTAGCTAGGGTGACATTGATGGCATTTCCCCAATCGCTCACAACTACGACGATATCCACCCGACACATGGCTCGCTTGAACGAACAATAGAAGATCATCGAAAAAGACCTGCTCCCACTTTCACACTGTGTCATACTTCAAATGTTCAAATTTGGCTCCGCTAAGACCATGATTGGGTTCTCTTGGCTCCAAGATGCAGCCCGGGTCCAGCCCCCCTCGTGCATCACCATCGGCACTCATCCGGGAAACATCTAATTAGGCAGTATCTTCAAACAGAAAATAAGGAGAAGAACTGCACTCAACCATCAAAAAAAAAAAAAAGAAACGCCCCTCATCTCGCCAATCAACCACCCTTTCTGCTGGAAAACCCGCACTCCCATCGCGATCACAGACAATGATGTAATCCTGACCTATGACTTCATCCACCACCGAACCTCTGTCCAACCCCCCACGTCGTTCTTAAACACACATTACAGACGCGAGACTACTTTCTCTCCTTCAAACAAACCCCAAAACCATACACCACTCCTACCAACAAATCAACCCTCAACCAAAAACGCCAACATGCCCGAAGGTCGCCAGTCCCCTCCCCCCGAAGTCCAGTCCGGCAAGCAGCAGCAGGCTCCCCCCGGCTCAGGCCAGGGCACCGACAACGCTCAGGGCAAGGACCAGACCAACAAGGACCAGCTCGAGGTGAGAAGTCTCGAAAACCCCCAATCTGATTCGATCCAAACTGACAATGGACAGCACCTCTCGTCGAACCCCAAGGGGGCCATGGAGGATGCTCTGAAGGACAAGACCAAGTAGAATGGTCACGCACGGATAATGTCACGATGTAATGATGATCACGGCAGGATCGCAGCCAGGAGAAAAGCTGCCATTAATACAACACTTGACACATCATGCCCTTTGATCCTCTGCTATGCCTCCTTGCCGGATGAAAACAAACCTTCAGCACTCACGTCCATGCTGTCTATGGTGGCTACAAACAGGCCAGATTCCATGGTGGTACACCTTCACCCCGAGGTCTGCGAAAGCTCACAAGCATCATGGTGTGACAAGAGAATTTCTCAAATTAGGTCTACGGATAGTGAAACACTGTTCTGAACATGAATTGCGTAACGGTCATAGGTCGTGAGCAAACGCCATTTTCTCCCATTCCAACTTATAGCTCCCTTCATTCCTTTTGACGCACTCCAGCTTACTTGTCCAGCGACTGGGACTTGACTCCGGGGACGGGGTCTGAGGGGGCAGGGTTGGAGGGCGTCATGAGGCCGACGCGGTCGCCGGCATCGATGCTGGCCTCAGCGGCTGCTGCTGTCTCGAATGGCTGCTTCTCACCGGTACCCTCAGCGGCCTGGCCGGCCTGAGCGTGGTTGTGTGTGCAAGCATGGCCATGACCAAACACCTTCTCCAGTCCAGAAGCCTTGTATGCACTGCCGCCATGCTCCTCCTTCTTCAGCTCAGCCAGGCGCCTGGCCTCAGCATGCACCTCCTGAACCTGCTTCTGGCCCTGGGTGTAGAACTGAACAATCTTCTGGCCGGTCGGGGTGTTAGCGGCCTTCTCAAAGTACGAGCCGATGCCGGTCAGGAGCGAATTTGTACGCTCGCTGAGGCCATAGCTCTGGTCGGTGGCCTTGGCGCGGTCGGTGGCATGGTACTTGGAGTCCAAGCCCTGAAGAGTGTTCAAGAAGCGCGAGGACACGCCATGTGTAGAGTCGAGCTCGATCGCACGCTGGATGGCAGCGTCGCCAACAACGTATCCCTGGGACAGGTACTCGGCCAGGATGCGGGCGCGAGGCTTCTCCTCCTGGGTGATCTCGTCTGTGTCGCGGTCGGCGTTCTTAGTGAAGTCCGCGCTATCGTCCGTGTTGTCGCCCGAGGTGCTGGTGACGGCGATCTGGTTGGCGCCAAGCTGGGTGTTGTTCAGGAGAAGGGCAGTCTTGGAGGCAGTCTCCTTCTCAAAGGTGACGGAGGCAGTCTTGGTCTCGCCCTCTTGAGTGACCTTGATGTCGGCGATCTTACCGCAGAAGCTGAAGAAGTCCTTGATCTCGCTGTCACTGGTGGCAGGAGCGATATTGGTGACGTGGACTGTAGCGTTGGCCATTGTGATGGTTTTGTAGGGCAAGTTGATAACACGGTGATGAAGCTTGGGGTTTGTATGAAAAGAACGTTGTTGTTCTGAGAATCTGGAGATGAAAGGATGATGACAAGAATGAGTTTGGATCAGGGAGAACCGCGACTACCTGTACTTATGTAAATGACGACGACATCAGCTAAACAGAATCACTTGACGATGACTACTGCCGACCTCGAAAGAGGGAGCTTGTGCGGGGCAGGTGCGACGTCATCGCGTGTGTTTTCATTGGAGTTGTGGCGGTGCTAGCTCGCTCTTCAGTGGCTTAGCCACCTTGACCCCAGGTAGGCCGGTACAGAAGCTCCGGCTAGAATTGGGTGACGAGCAGAGTCTCTCCTCAACATGTGGCGAATCTTGTTGAAAAAAAGCTGGCTGCTCGGCATGTGAATATTTCCAAAATCTTTAGGGCCGTCTATGGCGTTCTCAGCCTTGGTTTTCGATCTGAAGGGGACCCTTGTTGGGCCTCGACGCCACTTGTTTACAAACCATGTGATTTTCAGGGTCTCCCGCTTGGCGGACAACAAGATGTGCAGCCACTGCAGGCGCTGGGCGGGGTTGAGTCGTTGACACTCAGGAAACCACCATCGAACCCAAAACACTCAACTTTGTGCTTTCTTCGTCCGCGGGAGCAGACTTGATCCTACCCGCCTGCATTCACAGCGGCAGGAAGTGTTGGTTCGAGCCAAGTCAATGGACCTGGGCAACTGCATCATCGCCCAGGTCGGTACCTGGCCATTCCTTCCCCTTGTCGCCGTCCACCGTCCCATTGACCGCAATGTCGTTTCTATCAGTGCTATTGTACATTGTGCATGGTAATGCCTGGCTCTGAGCTATCACGCACATGGACATCGACATTCTGACAATCCCAGGGACTTCTTTACGTAGGGGCTACGAAATGAGAAAACCACCAGATGACGCGATATATCTTGAGTTGTTCTCCCGGATCCTCGTAGGCCGAGATGGATGTCCTCGTACGTCCTAGAAACGCGGCGCTGTGAAGAGTTAGTCCTGGCAGTCACTAATTGAATGCCAGACCAGCTTCTTGCAGCTCTGGAGCAAGGCATCAATGTGGCATGGGAGGACGTGTATGATGTGGTGAATCCTTACGGAGACCGTCGAGGCAATGCATTCGAAAGTGTCTGGACGTTCGACCTTGACAAAGGCCTGGTTTTTCTGACCAAGAATGACCAACACAGCTCTGCGTCACTTGGTCTGGCTCGCGAACGACTACTCACGCTCGACGACTTTGTGCCCGTGGACATTGTGCGGCAACCGCTCCAGGCAGATCAGGATATTCCCGGGCTATATTGGGAGCCTGAATTTGATTATATGCCCCGGGAAATCTCATTCCTTGGACGAATTATCCGTGACTTTGGTCATACTTGGCGACATGTTCTTTGTCGAGAGATAAACACCACGACCTTCATGAAACTGGCGTATGCCATTATCTGGATTTCGAAAATGGAGTTCACTCTCTTGGAGCGCGTGGGCTTTGAGCATATATCTCAAGGAGGACCGTATGTCAAAGTCATAGACCTGCCGAGCTGGGACACACCTGACGCCAATCTTGTTCCAGCTGGGTCGTCTTGGTTTGTTCTGACGCAAGACATCTACAAAGGACTTGAGCTGGTGCGAGGCCATGCCGCAAGACAGGCTTTGCACGGACGGTCCACAACAGAGTCGATCAAGTACGCGGTTCTGACGCTTCGACAAGTCGTCCTTTGCAAAGCATCTGGAAAGTGCCTATCGTGGACGAGACCCGAGAAGCTGTTTCATGACAGCCCTGCAACCGATGCTGCTATAAGCATGATCCTCACTATATCGGCAATTGAGCGCAAACCGCTCACCATCAACACTCTTCCCGTCGAGATTCAAGACAAAATACTCCGTCAAGCCACAGTCAGCTTAGTTGCATCGTCCAAATTGGGCTGCGAGCTCGGCATAGGGTCCCCTTTCTCTTGGATCGAGAGAGGTGTACCCATCGGCATTCAGGAGCGTAAGACCCATCGCTCCGAAAGGTCCCCTGTTGAATCACAACTTGTGTTCAACGGAGTGGGAAGCGGCTTGTCATACAAACGTGATGGGTCAAGTCAGACACCTATTAGCTCAATTCAGACACTAGGCTCAGTGTCCATCCTGCTGCCATCGCCTGGGTACATTCATTGAAGGCTACATGGTAGATGCCTCTTCCGATCGACATTTGATTTCTTTGCCCACCAGAGATGGGCTGTTATAAGAGCCCTCCTTTCATTGCATATGTCTTCAGCTAGTAACCTGCTCATCACACACACAGAGCACTTCACCAAACCAAACATGCATTCCACACGGCCGCACATACAGGAACAACATCGGCACGCCTAATCACGCGCACGGTTCATCATCACACCAGCCGGGTCCTTGGTCTCCGTGTCACCCCAATGCGCATCCCAGCCATTATCAGCCAGGTACACCTTCCACGCGGCGTCGTCGTCGTCAAGATTGCGGGAGACATCGGGAATCACGAAGAAGGCCACTAGAGCACCGAGGACGGCAAAGGCCGAGCCGACCAGGAACGCGACCTGGTCGCCCTTTTCAGGGGTCGAGGCGTAGTTGTTGAGCAGGGCGGTGAAGACCTGGGTGCCAACGGCCGCACCAGCCTTGGAGCAGGCCGAGATGAAGCCCATCATCTGGCCACGGATCGAGGTCGGGAAACACTCGGAGGCCGTGAGCACAACGGTACTGAGGATGGTCAGTTGACAGTTCAATGTTCAGTCAAGAGCAGCAAGCCTTACCTTCCAGGGCCAACCTCACCGAGCGTCAAGAAGATGCCGTACAGCACGATGAACAGGGGAAAGATGGACTGAATCTGCTTCATGGCACCACCGAGCACGAAACCGAGGACGGCCTGCATCATGAATCCAAGAGCCATGGTCTTGCGGCGACCAATCTTGTCAGACAGCACACCACCGATAAAGGGACCTGGCAGGTAGAAGCAGTTGATCAGACAGCCCCACCCGAGGTTCTTGACGAGGCTGTTGCCGGCGTTGGAGCGGGCGATAATGGTGGAGCTGAAAATACCAAAGGGGATGGAGATCCAGTTGTAGAGGAACCAGCACGAGGCAACACCAATCAAAGGACGATAGTAGCGCTTCAGGGCGAGCAGGTAGGGTACCTTTTGCTTGCGCATGGAGGAGTTGCGGTAGGCGGTGGCCACAGCCATGCGGATGCGGAACCAGAAGATGCCGAGCGGGGGGATGGCACCGAGGGCAAAGGCGGTGCGCCAGACGATCTCGTACTTGCCCTCCTCACGGCTCACGCACAGGAGCAGCAGAAGCGGGACGAGGGCGGCCCAGACGTAGCCCAGCGAGGCGGACAGGGTGGCGAGCATGGCGAACATGAAGCCACGGTGCTTGCGGTAGGCGCCAGACTCGTCGGTGGCCTCGGCGGCACCAGCGCCCGAGACGGGGTACTCGCCTCCCGCGCCGACGCCGGCGACGCCGCGGGCGATGACGAGCATCCAGATCAGGCCCTGGGGGGAGGTGCCATTGGCGGCGGCGGAGAGGGCGATACCAAGGACGAGGAGGACGGTGGTGGCGACGGCGCCAGTCTTGCGCCCGAGCTGGTCGACGATGACACCGAAGAAGAGCATGCCGATGATCATGCCGATGAGGAAGGAGTTGCTGAGGCGCGAGGACATGTCACTCGTGAGGGCGTCCGGGTAGAGGACCTTGAGCATGAGCTGCAGGTTGCCAATGACGGCGGCATTGCTGTTGGGGGGATGTGTGAGCACAAGAAGAGAGCAAGATGTTGGTACTGCTCACTATCCATCACTTCCAATGGCCAGGCCTGAAAACAGGACCATGAGCCAGACGGAGAGTTTGCTGTAGCTGCCCTTCTCGGGCTCGTCGATGCTGCCCGTCTCGACGTTGGCCTCGTCCTTGTCGGACGCGGGCTTCTTGACCTCGACGGGCCCGTGGGGGGCCGTGGCCTGGATCTCGGACTCGTTGGTGGCGCTCATCTTGGTTCTTGATTCACGCAGTGCATTCACTCAGACACGCACGATCCGGTTCACGTTCAACGAGGGATGGCAGAGCAGACGTCTCATGCACGAGGGAATCAACGAGACAGCACCAAACAAAGGCTTCTCTAGGTAGTGGTCAGGAGTCAGGAACGGTCGTACGTTTAACAAGCCTTAGAGGCACCATTGTCGGGGTCGCTCGCCTCTTATGAGGTGGACTCATAACTGCAAGTTTGAACAGGGGGCCCCAACCGTGCACTGGGCGACCCTCACCCTCACCCACAGAATTGGAGACGGACCCTAGATAGCGTCTGACAGATAGGATTGGTGTCCGCAGGGCTGCGCCTATCGCGAGCTTTGCAATTCTTCAACACGCGCGTTTTTGTTCAAGCAAAGCTTGGCCATGTGGCTACGATTTCCGCCGGTTCGGCAGTAGCTCCATTGGCACGCCCCAGTAATCAGGGTTCAAGGGGACGAGGGCGCTCTCTGTATGGGCAAAGGAATGTCAGTGCAAGGGTACTATGGACTTTGTTGCGCGTTTTTGTTCACTCTGTTCCTTGATCGTTAGCCTCTCAGTTCACGTTGTCTCCAAGCAGTCGGCACGTCGCCGTGCTATCAACCCAGGAATTGCCTCTTTGGGACGAACGGTTTGCCGACAGGCGCATCTGTCTGCCGATTGCCGTCGGAAACTTGGATGACCGACGAACGGAAGATGGCCGATGGAACGGGGACCTTTGCGATTTGGCCCAAGAGTTTCTTTGCGAAACGGTAGGCCAGCCGACTTCGGCCCTGTTGATCTGCCCTTGTTTTACGATACGGCTGACAGACGTCTACGTGAGCACGGTGTTGTCGACGTCCGTACATGTAACGTAGCTTCTCAAGGCTCCGGCGTGCGATGACTGCGATCTCCATGCTACCGGGTAAGTTAAAGGCGACCTTGGTCCATCGGCTCCATCCTTCTCGACCTTTGATGTCGAACCCTGCATTAATGTGGTTTGTGACGGCCATTATACATCTTGGAATGCATGACGATGCGATCACTCCCAATTGACCCGGTCCATATACTCCGAGAGAGTGCAGCCAGACTTCATCCGCCCATTTGCAATTCAGCCGCCGTGCGGGGCAGCATCATGATGGACATCGCGCGTATATATTGCCGGTGTCTGTAGTCGTTATATCACAGCCGAGTGCTGGTATGCCATCTCCAGTGTTGTACATTTCAATCTGAAGACCTGACTGCAGACCCCAGCATCATGACCATCCAAGTGGGCGTCGTGGGCTACGGCAACGCCGCCAAGTCGTTCCACATCCCCTTTGTCCAGGCAGTGCCGGCGTACACCATCACCGCCGTCCTCCAGCGCGCCGAGGCCCCCGTCGAGAAGTCGCCCGGGTCGCACTGCACGGTCGACCTGCCCGGTGTGCGGCACCACCGCACGGCGGAGGCGTTCTTTGCCGACAAGGACATTGACCTGGTGGTCGTCGCGACGCGGAACGACACGCACATTGAGTTTGCGGAGAAGGCGCTCCTGGCCGGAAAACATGGTGAGGACATGGCTCGACCCATCTTGGTGTTGTGTGATGCTGACGTTGAGGGGAAGCCATTGTCGACAAACCCTTTGCGCAGTCGTCTGCCGACGCGGACAGGGTGATCAAGTTGGCGGATGAGAAGGGACTCATCCTGACGGTCTTTCAGAACCGCCGATGGGTGAGCAGCTCTTGTCTTTCCTCCCCAAGTTAACGCTGTCGCTGACCTGCGGTAGGACAGTGACTTTAGGACGCTGCAGTCTCTCCTCGCCAAGAACGCCTTGGGCAAAATCATGGAGGCGGAGCTGCACTATGACTTTGAAGCGGCCCCGTGGCTCAAGCACATGACGGCGAAGGAGTACACGCCCGGCGCAGGGCACGCATTCGGTCTGGGCACGCATAACATTGACCAGGCCTACGTCCTCTTTGGGCGGCCCAAGTCGGTGACGGCCTTTTTCCGCAGTCAGCGGGGGATCGACAGCGAGGTAGAGGACAGCTTTACAATCATCCTGCAGTATGCGGACGAGAAGCTGGTGACGGTCAAGACGTGCGTCGTGTCGTGCATGGAGAAGCAGCTGAAGCAGCTCATCCGGGGCACGGAGGGATCGTGGATCAAGGTACGTGCCGTACTTTGAGGACTGAGATTGGTGTCCCGTCGCTGACAGACGCAGTGGCAGCAACGCAGCACATGCACGCAAGAAGAGCAGATCGCGCAGGGCGTCAAGCCGCTCGACCCAGCCTTTGGCAAGGAGCCGCCTGGTCTGGAGGGCACGCTGACGACGTACAAGGAATTTGACGCGTCGTTCCAGACGTACCAGCCCGAGACGAACAAGTACAGCGGTCAGGCGCCCAGCCTGCCGGGCCACTGGGTCGGGCTGTACGAGAGTCTGGCGGATGCGATCCTGGGCAAGGGCGAGCTCCAGGTCAAGGCGAGCGAGGCGCGGGATGTGCTGAGGATTATCGAGCTGGCGAGGGAGTCTCACGAGAAGGGGGTGACGGTTGCGTGGAAGTGAGACTGGCCACTACGGACGAGAGGTACACGATACATGTAGGATACTCGCAGCATGTCAACACACGCAATGAGTGGTGAAGCAACGGATAAAAAGAGCTGGATGCATGAATTCTCTAATAAACGATAATTAGTAGAGTTTCTTTGCGAGGAGAGCAATCGTCAAACCAAGCACGATCATGGCGGGATGGCTTCCGCGCTGACAGCGACTGAGCCCTATAATACGGGGCTGCTAAAGCCTAAAGATGATTAGCGGGTGATCGCTGCCCAATCAGGCTGCGCGTGCCCTTCCCGATCGGGATGTTCGTCACTTCAGGGTCTTGAGACAAAATTAACCTTGATAAGAGTGAGACTGAGATCCAGCCCAATGTGCATCACTTAACTTAATTACTCCGTGCACATGGCATCGAGACACGGCAGAACAAAGAAATGGACCCCAACAACGTCCAACGAGATGACTCAAGAGTCGAGGAGGAGCTGAGCTGAGCCGGTGTCCCGTCCCACTGCCGATCCGGACCTGCATGTATGTGGCTTTTCAGCTGACAGGCTCTAATAGTAATAGCCCCAGGGGTTCGCGAATGGCCTCACGACTCACGGCTCACGACTGGAGCGAGGCACTTTATCCAAGGCTCCACAGCTCAGCCGTCCATCGCGTCGTGAATTCCCATCCAAACTTCTCCTCAACCTTCACGCGCGACCCTTTCTCCCAAGCGAGCCCCCCCGAGTCCAGACCAGACAGACACCATGAGACTGTCAGTGTCCGCCATCCGTCTGGCTGTCGCTGCCGTCGCAGCTACGGCTCACGCTGCTGCGTCGGTCGAGTACGTGACGGACCTGCCCGCCTACTCACTCCTGGTATGTACTCACTCTCCCCCTCCCACGATGCTCCCGTACTCATGACCATCTCCAGGCCCAGTGCGCCTCCGATGCCATCTCGTACCCCATCCAGGCGCAAACATTTGTCGGCTCCTGCGCCGACGACCGCCCCGGTCTGCAGTCCTGCATCTGCCAGAACGCGATACTCTCCGCTGAGGTCCTCTCCTCCATCCGCGACGATGTGTCCGACTCGTGCGGCAGCACCGCCTCGGGCGACCAGTCGAGCGTCAAGGCCGTCTGGGACCAGTACTGCGACCCGGACAAGACCGTCGCCTTCAGCACGCCCTCCAAGAACATTGTCAGCGCCTACATCACCGACCTCAGCCAGATGCGCTACCTCGCCCCCTGCGCCTTTACGGGCTTGAGCTACGCCGTCATGGCCGAGCCGCTGTCCAAGTGTCCCGCCGAACCCAGCCTCTACGCCCCCTGCGTCTGCTCCAAGGATGGCGTCGCCGACATGGTCTCCAAGACCATCTCCAAGACCGTCAGCACATCCTGCTCCAACGACGAGGACGTCACCCTCGCCTACGACTTCTTCGCGCACTACTGCGACATGAACCAAGGCACCACCTCGTTCCCCACGCCCACCGGGCCCCCGGGCGACATGTCCTACCACGTCACCGCCCTGCCGCAGTACACGTCGCTCAACACCTGCGCGCAGTCCGCCGTCTCCCACGCCATCCTAGGGCAGACGAACTGGCAGTGCCCCGAGGGCGTGCAGGCCCTCGCGAGCTGCGTCTGCATCAAGGACGGCGTGTCCCGGCTTATCAGCAGCACGCTGACGAGCGACGTCCGGTACTACTGCGATGTCACTGCGACGGCCGACGTCTCCTCCGCGCTGGACGTCCTTGACTTTTACTGTAGTGCCGCGCGCGACGAGGTCACCGCCCAGGTCACAGAGTCGGTGAGCGAGAGCGCTTATCCGACCGCGGAATCGGGGACCACGAGCAGTACGCCGCCAGGAGAAACGGGCACTATCAGCGACGACAAGAGCAGCAACGATAACAGCAGCAGCAGCAGCAGCAGCAGCAGCAACGGCGGCAGCAGCAGCAACGGCGGCGGCGGCACAAGCAAGACGGCCGTCATCGCAGGGAGCGTCGTCGGTGCCGTCGTCCTCATCGCCGCCATCGTCGCACTCATCTGGTTCATCCGCCGTCGCAAGATGCGCGCCAGCGCACAGGAACAAGTGCCCTCCGCACCACCCTCCTACCACGGCGGACAAGACCAGCAACAACATTCAGAGCTCCACGGCGCGAACTCGCAGACGGACATGGCGAACCGCAAGGAGCTCGCCGACTCGGGCATCAGCGAGCTCCCGCCGCAGACACGCTCCAACGAGCTCCCGGCCCAGGAGAGCGCGGCGCGTACGCAGCACTTTGCCTCGCATGAGCTGGAGAGTCCGAGTAGCGGTGGTGGCTGGCCTCTGCAGGAGGGGGGCCGCGACGTCTCGCCGTTGACACCGAGTGCGTCGACTAGAAAGGCGGCGGGCAGCATGGGCTGGCAGTCGGGCCCGGTGGACGCGTACGAAATGGACTCGACGCCGAGGGGGAGGTGACGTTGGACAGGATGCACTACCTGAAGATCTACGCGTATGGCTGTCGATGACCTGCATGAGCAAGGGTACACCACCCACGCGGAGTGAAGAGTGTGTGATGCAAGGGACATCTGCATCTACCCAATGCATTTGCGGTCTCTTCGCAACCTCTAATCTACAACAAGCGCCACAGCGAGCGCCTCCTCTTTCCTCGCCCATCACCGACACAGCGGAAGCATGAGGGCATTCATTCAAGAACGCCCACGCCACAAAATCCAGACAGCGCCATGCTCTTGACACCCTTGATCTTCCACGTGTCCGTCAAGGGGTCCGTCACAAAACCAGACCAGAGGCTGCGGAGCGCATCGCCGAGAGGAATGGTGGCGTACGTGGCTGTCTCACGCGCTGGAACGTCGGGCGGGTCATCGGTGGCCATGGATGTTGGATGGGTACGAGTGTGTGGACACTGGAAAGCGAGGGTGATATGACAGAGATAAGATATCATGTAAAGACGATTTTGAAGGACGAAGAATCAGACCCTCCCATTCTCCCTCACAGACAGACCTCATTCGACCGCCTGACCTCTACACCGTCCATGACCGCGCCGACAACAACGCAGCCCTCGGGCGCAGCGACCCTGAACACCGTCTCAAACCCTTTCCTGTCGGCTCGCCCCATTTTGGACCACACGCCCCCGCGCCGTACATGGATATTCCACCCGGTCACATCCGTCGCGCCATTCCAGGACACATAGCCCTCCACTTGTTGTTCGTCTTTCAGAGTATCGTCGTGGATCTTCTCCACGTGGAGGCGCGGGTCCCAGTCCGTGGGAGTGGCATGCCACTCGCTCTTGAACGCACGATAGCTCTGCACCGTCTCATCGCGCCCAAATCGGCCTTCCCACCGCACCTTGCCATCCGACCCAAACTCTTGGATCATGGGGACCGGTCCGTAGCACATGAGCTGGTTCCCGTTCTCCAGTGCGGGATCGTAACTACCCTGGCTGCCCACGTAAAAGGGCTTGTCCCCGCGTACACTGCGCAGCACGGTCGGCGGCTTGGAGGCGTCGGGCGGCAGGTCGACTCTCAGTACCAGACCTCTCGTCGGCGCTGTCCCGTTGTCCTGCTGCATGTTGTGGTTGTCAAAGATACTGATCGTCATCCCGTCCTCGGTGACGTTGTGCGCTCGCGCCTGGTGGTGCCATTTGAACCGATCCGCCTCGGCCAGGGGGCCAAAGTCGCCCCCTTCGCCGCGCCCGCTCAGCTCCCAGAGCACCTCGCCCGTTTTCCGGCTCAAGAGGTACATGGCAAAGGTGTGCCGACTGTTAATCAGCAGGTTCTCCCCAATCTCCTGCACCGAGTTGATATGGAAGTGATCCCAAGGGTGCCCCTTTGAGCCATCCCCCATGTACGACTTGATGGGCAGTTTCGACGCCTCCAAGGGGATGTGGTCTTTGGCGCTCCACGTGAAGAGCGTCTCGCCGGTCGTCATGTTGACCTCGTAGATCAGGCTGTCGGAGAGCCAACCGTCCTCCTTCCCGCCAATGGAGGTCAAGTTCACCTGCGTGTTGTTGTACGCGACCATGTAGACCGTGCCTCGCTCCGTCATCTCTTGCTCGTGAAAGTCCGATAGCCCTGGTGCCTTTTTCCCTGCCGCCAGCGACTGCGGTGCAATGTTGCCGGAAAAGAGACTCGTTTGGACTTGATACGATTCGTCAATGGTGTGGAATTGGCCGTATCCGTGACCGGTGACACTCTCGCCGAGCCAGACAGTGAGGTGGGGCTTGCCGTTGACCTCCTGGACGCGAAAGTTGTTGGCGCCATAAGGCCCGTCGTGCGCATACACCAGCTCGTTGTCGTCCGTCATGATGACCGGGGCACTCTGTACGAGACCACCCGAAGGACCCCTGTTCTTTGCCGTGAAGATGTAGTAGCCCTTGGCCAGCGCCCCTTCGTTCCGCGTAATCGTCATGTTGGGGGGCATCCACGCCGAGGATTTGAACTTGCGATAGGGCCATTTCTTCCCCTCGGGTACCACAACCTCAATGTAGGGCCAGGATTCGATTCTCGCCGGCGCAAAGGTGTTGCGCCATCCAAAGGCCAGTGTAGAGGCAGAGAGCAGGTAGCCCGTGGTGAGGAAGATCAGGATCGTTAGAGCCGCTATCCGCACAGAGCGCGCGGCGCACAGGTCGATCATGGTGCTGCTGTTCGGTATGACGCTGTCAATCTGGCGAGTGCATGTCGGCGTGTAGCGACCACCTGCAAAAGGAAGCAGGTCATCGAGCAAGAAGAGGGCAAAAGGAGGAAATAATTAGAGAAGCATGGAATAGGAGGTCGAATTGGTCAGGAACGCGCAAAGTCAATCAATAATCTCCAGAGCAAGCCATGGCAGCAAATAGCGCGCGGGCATTCCACCCTCCACGGAGAGGCTAGCGCCTCGATAAGGTGGCGAAGACGCGCTTGGCCATGTTTCCGTGCATACCTTGGGAATTACCGGACGGTCTATTATATTGACCATGGCAGCCGGTTCGTCGGCGCTGAGCTTTCTTGGGAGGACTGGAGAGCCAAGATACCGATGGTCCGAGGGGGTTGAAGATTCATGTCTTGCCTTTGCGGGTGCAGTGGGAGTGGAGCGTTTTGGACGGTGTCACGGTGGCAGTCGTTCCTGCCTCAGTACGGATAGCAGCAGTGTCTTGCGCCCATGTGGCTCGGCTCGTGTCAGGGGGCGCACGCTGACGAAGCCTTTTTTCTTCACCCTCAGACTCCAGTCTCTTCTTGGAACAATCCACCTTGCCAAGCTGAAGCGATTCATCCCTGGCAGCGCCCTCGTGGCATCCATCTAGGGAGCAAACGTGGCTCGCCGTCTGCACAAGCGTCCATCAGCAGTGCGACTCGTACCTAACAAGGAACGCCTGCTTACTCTCGCACTCATCTCCACGCTCCCATGCTGGGATATCCACAGCATCCCACATCGCGCCCTCTCGGAGTGGAGAGATCCGGCCATTGACCGTTGACGTCCCCCGTCATCGGCCCTCGCCCGACGCAACGATGCAGTACGGGATCGGATACATAGCCAGCTCTCCCGTCTCCTCTCCTCTGCCATGATTGTCTTCCCACAGTCAGTCAATCATGGAGAAATCAGTGAGCCTCGAGGCCCAAGGCCCGGCCCCTCGTCTCTCGACAACCTCGCGACGTAGCCACATAGCTCTCTTCACGCTCACTGCGCTTCTCGCCGTCGTCTTCTTCTACCAGAGCCTCTTGCTCGATCAGCTCGACACCAGCCATCGTCCCCTGAGCGCTCAAGGGCACCCAGACTTTGACAGGGTCCAGCAGTGCTCCATTGACAACCTCAAGTCCGACACGTGGTTCCTTGACAATGCCGTCCCCATCAAGCCTGAGGAATTCCTCGAGCGGCGCGACCGCCTCGCCAAGGCTCTGGACAAGAATGGCGTGGACGCCTTCGTCCTTGAGCCCGGCTACACCTTCCAGTACTACGGCAACATCTCTCAGGTGGACTGGGAGCCGTGGGAGCCCGAGGAGCGGCCCTTTTTGATGCTCATCATGCCCCAGACCTCGGATGAGGGCGAGGTCACCGCCAAGACGGCTTTCCTGTCGCCTGCTTTCGAGGCCGGACGTGTCCGCATGCTAGGCATCCCCTCCCGCGAGGAGGAGCTCGACATTGTCGCCTGGGAGGAGCACTGGAACCCGTACACCACCTTGCGCGAGTCGCACCTCTTCAAGGACATGGAGGAGCCTGTGCTCATGGCGGATGAGGAGATCCGGGACTACATCGTCCGCGGTCTGGGCAAATTTGGCTTCACGACAGTCGGTCTGACACCAGAGGCCGAGCTTGTCCGCCAGACCAAGAGCCGCGCCGAGGTCGAGCTCCTGCGCGCCGTCAACACGGGCACCGTCCAGGCTGTCCGTGCCATGCGTCCCTGCCTCGTCCCGGGGCTGACGGAGGACGAGGTCACCGCCATCCTGGACAACTCCATGCTGTCCATCGGCTTCAGCCTCTTCTTCAACATTGTTCTCTTTGAGGAGCACGGTGCTCTGCCCCACGGTGGCTTCGTCACCGGCGGCGCCAAGCTGACCTACGACACCATGGTTGTTATTGACGTCGGTGCGCACTACATGGGCTACTCGTCCGACATCTGCCGCAGCTTCCTTATCGACCCGCCGTGCGACCACTACAAGACGAAGGATCCCCTGGCCCAGGAGAAGGACGATGTGTGGCACATTGTGCTCGAGGCCCAGGCGGCGGCCGCCGCCGCATTCAAGCCCAATGCCTCAGCTGCATCCATTGACATTGCCGCCAGGACGGTCATTGAGGACGCCGGCTACGGGTACGGGTTCACCCATCGCCTGGGTCACGGCATCGGCATCAAAGCCCACGAGTCGCCCTACCTCAACAAGTGGAACAAGGACGTCCTCCTGCAGGCGGGCATGACCTTTACCGACGAGCCGGGCATCTACCTGGAGGGCAAGTTTGGCGTGAGGCACGAGGACATCTACCTCGTGACGGAGGATGGTGAGGCGGAGCTGCTCTCCGGTCCCCTCGCCCGGGGTCTGCGTGAGCCATGAGCGTGATGCCAAGTCCGCCTAACTAAAAAAGAACAGTGCATAGAGAACGTCGATAGCAAGAAGAGAAAAACCCATATCCAAAATTTCCATTACATTATACTCCCCGCTATATGCTCTTCTATAGGAAACCCAGGAACTACAACAACACCACGCCGCTGATGCAACCACGGAACGCCCTCGCCAGCCGGCACCGCTCGATGCGCCAGGCTGCAGCTGATAAATGTGGATTCGCGCGTGTGCTCCCAGTGCGTGATCTGCAAACAACACTCGGAGACCGCCTCGGGAAACGGGGACGAGCTCAGGGTCGCGCAGAGCCATGCCATGAGCTGCGTGACGGAGGTGAACGCCAACAGCCACGCCGAGGTACTGAGCCGGATCATGCCCTCCTCAATCTCGACGTGCAGCAGGCGAAGGCCCGGCGAAAGGACGGCGTCCGGATCGCTATCGTCCCAGAATGACATGCCCGCGAAGCCCTGGCCCTGCTGCGACGACTGCGCGGCCGCGCGGAGGGCATCCCGAACCGCACCGACCACCACGCGACCACATCGCGGCCACTGCTTCGTCGCATAGTCGCCAACGGTCGTCGCGACGCATTCCCCCGCCGTGCCGGTGACGGCGGGAAAGGCCTCCACGTCCAGGTGGCCCTGCTCCATGATGCGCTGGCGCGGGTCACACTCGAACCGGAACTGCAGGACGTGGTAGCCGTCGGCTGGCGGGGGCATGCGCCTCTTGAGTAAGATATCCCACGCCGCCGACTCCATGAGGTGCATCTGCACGTGGTGCGGCGAGTACAGCACCGTGCGGATGCGACGCACAAAGTGGGCGAGCGCCTTGCCGTTGAGCAGGTGGGAGCCAATGGTGCGGGCAATGTCGTCCGGATTGCCGCCCGGCGAGCGCGCCTTCTTCTCCGTGTCCCACCATCGACAGACGACCTGCAGGGCGAGGTGGATGTCGATCCCGTTGGCGGCCTCGGTCCACGAGGTCGGTCTATGCGACAGGCCGGGTGCTATCTTGTCCAGGACGCAGCGGGACAGCTCGGGTCCGTTGAGGACGAGGACCATCTGGCAGATAGGCCCCTCGAAGAGGAGCGAGAGCTGGCGCCCATGTTGCGCGTTGGATGCGTAGTAGAAATCCCAGAGCTCATCCCAGATCTGGCCGGTGAACTCGGTCATGAGACGGTCAAAGACCCTGTCGAGGTTGACCGGCACCTTTTGGTCGTCAATGTAGTAGTGCGTGAGCAGCGCATTGCCGAGCCGGTCCGCAATGGTGGTCGCAAAGGCGCCGACGAGACATCCTGCAATGACGTGGGGGAGCTGGATGGCGATGCTCTCTTCGCGGCGGCGGCAGAAGGAGAGGCTGGGCAGCGGCGGCTTTGCGACGTCTCTGGCTGCTGCTGCTTCATCCGCTTGGCGTGGTGGGTGCGTGGTAACGGTGGTCCCAGGTCTGTCGACGGACTCAGGGTAGTCTTCGGGTGGCATATCTCATGATCGAATGAGGGAAAAATGAGACCTGTACATGGCACCAAGATGTCCACCGATTGCCCATCACTTGCCGAGGGGGATATTGGAGCAGGAAGAGAAAAAAGAAGAAGTGATAGTTAGGGTTTCGGAGGGTGATGGTGAGTCGCGGCCTTACTCAGAGGCTGACGAATTGGTTCATGCCTAGGGAAAAGTCTGTCTGACCGTCCGTCAGTGTGGTCTTGCGACGACGACTTGTCGTGCGCCAACGAAAAGGGTGACGTTGGCACCCAGGGGAAGGTTGCGCGTCCCCCACTCGCGCGTGCGCACGTTAAGCATGTGTCCAAGGTTTTGCAGCACGCGCCACATGCCGAAGCGGGTTTGTGGCGTCAAAAGGCCGCGCAACTGCACGACACGGCCAGCAGATCAAGGCATGGATTTTCTATAACTCCCGGGCATACTCCGTAAAGACATTTGCGACTTCTGGCCTTTGGGCTTTGGCCGTGATCCTGACTGGGGAAGATTGGCGCACTCCGCCCACAATCCAGTCGTTCGACTGACGACTCGAGCCCTGTGGGCAGCGTGGCTGTGCGCCTGTTCCAGCTCGGCAGTGGGCCTGGTTCAAGACAATCTTTCATCTTGCCACGACTGACGAATCCCATGGCGATCGATGCAGATTTCAGTATCGAAGAAAGGGGGTTTTCGGTTCAGGACGATGGGTACGAGTAGAGCGGAGAACGACAATCGTGGCAGCAGCCTTCCCACGAGGACTTCAAACAACGCCATCACTCGGGCCGTTCACCCCGAGTCGCTTTCTCTGATGAGAGGCACTCGAGCGCTGCTGCAACGATTAGATATCTATGCAGTGAAAACATGAATTCATCGTTCTTCGTCCGTCGTCGCTGAACCCTGAGCATTCATTTGAACGCACTTTCGGGTAAGTATATCGCAGCACCCCACAACGTCCCATTAGCCATGGGATTGTCGATAGCTGACCTGAGTCCTGACAAAGTTTTGCACGGCGCTGACTCGCTGAGGCGTAGATGGTGCAGTGGACGAAATCCAAGCAACTCGAGTCCAGTCGCTGTCGGCAGAGCACCTGCGCACCAGTGATACTGCCAAGGTTGATGCGTCAGTTCACACACATGTCCAACTCCACCACAGTGTTTGATGTCGAATGCAAGGCTGCCGGCTAAGTTGGAGCGCCAAGACATGTTCTAGACGTCGCTGAACACGAGTATCAGCTATTCAGCTCAAAAGATGAAATTCGTCCCCAGCCCACGTCTGCGTTGTTCTACCTGCGGCTATGGCAAGTTTCCTTTCACGTTCGCTATAGGGTAGGTCGTCGGACATGCTGAGCAAGACTGCGTTGACGAATATCGTCCATTGGCGAACCCCCTGCCGTTCAGGAAACCGTACTTGTCGTGCTGTGAATGACAGTGACAATCTTGCTTGATCTGCAGGAGGACGCTGTGGTGAAATGGAACTGCGATGCTGACGCGGCGCATTTGGCAAGGACTGGACCGCATGCATTGGAGTGTCCCGCTGCACTCATCCGGTGACACTCCGATACACATCCTTCAACTTCGATGGAGGAATTTGTTGATGCGCGAGACGGACGACTTCTCTCAGCCGCAGCATCATAGGTCTCGGGGCTTCTTTATCATTCCTCTATTGGAGACTGCGCCACTCCTTCCCGCCCTCGTTAACTCAGCGAGGTAGACATGTCCCCGCAAAAGAGGACGCCTACGCTATCAAGGTTTCACCGATGCATGCACGCCGCCATAACAGATAGCAGATGCGAGTCCTGGCGCCATTTGTCGACTGGCTGGGTTCCTACATCAACTCCATTCCACAGCCCGTCGCGGCCTGGCGCAGGTAGGTAGAGCGCAGCCGATGTCTCCGAGAGGGGTCACTGCGCGCCAATTGAGTGGCACTGTGATAGACGGTCGATCTCGCGTCATCAACGGGGAGGGCATCGAACTCACACTGCTGGCACCCCTCATCACGCGCTGTCCCTCAGCACCTCCTGCACACTGTGGCCCAGGCACCCCTTCTCTCCAAACGATTCTCCGTCGAACTGTATCGCCCAATCTGATGCAATTGATAACAATGAGAGCTATCCTCAGCCCTTGCCTGATGAACTACCTGCTTGGCTACCCAGTCTAAGCCTGTAGGCCAGTGGGTCTGACCAGCTTCCCCGGATTCCGAGCGCTCTACCCCGGACTGTCCACTGTCCTGCTTGCAGCAGCACGGCGCTAGGCCCGATGCAGCCGGCAGTGTGAGCATGACCAGACCTTCCAATGCCTGGACCCTTCGAGCACAGCTACACGCCTAGCCCATTCTCCAATACGTAGTCACGCGATCGAACTGGCTCACCCCAAAAACGCAGATTGTAGCAATCCAATCTTACCCCGCTCGGTCTGACGAAGCTTTGCAGCCGACCTCAGGGGCACGGCAGCGTACATGCTCACGGGCTGGTATGGTGAGGTACCTCTGACGGGCTGGTCGGTCACACTGGCCACACCGGGGGCAGGCGCGATGCCTCATGTACACCCCGAACAGAGGGCAAGTCACTCTCGTCTCCGGATTTCGGTCCCTTCATAGCCCGCCTTCCCCTCTTCTTAAAGCAAGCTTTCCCCTCCTTCACATCATCAGCTCCCTTCTCTTCTCTTTCATCCTCGCATCACCCATTGCTTGTGATTCAGTCCATTGTATCTATCGAAAGGTCGGTAACCCACAGCATGCCTTAAACGCATTGTACAGCTGCAGCGCTGGCGGGCAATTGATCAAACCTTTGTGACGAGCACCGCTGACTTGGGACTCGGTGCTTAGCTTTCCACCTCACTACCACCCTAAGCACAACAGCAAACCACCACCATGACAGAACCGCTCACCAAGGTCGACTCCGCCGTTCAAGGCCTCTCGTCATCACCTACCGAGGAAAAGACAACCCGCCGGAAAAGCTCTAGTGTGCCTGGCGTGTACAACATCCTTGACCTGGGTGAGTGAGATTGGCAGAGCGCGCGTGTGAAATGTCAGTCTAACCACGAGCAGAGGAGGACGGGACGGAGCTTGAGCTCGCCGTTGAGACTCAGATGACTGGGTGGTAAGTACCTGCCTCTAGGAGCTTGCCAGAGGCGTGCATGTATCTGACAACTCGCAGGAAAATCAACAAGAGCCCGTCCACCGTGGAGGACCCCGACATCCTCAAGCTGCACCTGACAAAACCGCCCGTGAAGCGCATTGATCTTCACTTCCCGCTGGGCATGGAGGTGACCGCGCGGAACATGAGGGGCGTCACCATCAAGGACGCCCTTGACGTCATCTACAAGGCCTTCCGCAAGAGGGTGCGTTCACTCATTTATTCGTCTAACAAGACCTTGTACTGACCTGGCCGCAGTCCGACGACGAGCTCGACAACCCCTACCTCGCAGGCTTCGAGTGGGACAAGGAAGAGTCCTGGACCCGGCTGGTCGTCCATCTGCAGAAGCAGCCCACGAGCTCCATGCCGAAAGGCGGCAACGCCAGCAGCAAGAAGAAGAAGAAGGGCAAGACCGAGGGGGACGAGTAATGACTCTCCCACCCGCCCCAACACCCACCTGATGTCTGTCTGTATCCAATAGTCTTCCCTTTTCAACATTTGTTCTAGTTATGGCTCAGCGGGTACGGAGAGTTTTGAGCCTGGCGCGAGCGGGATATTGTGATTAGATATTCTCGGTCGGGGCATTGAGCGGCCCGTGTCAAGACGCGTTGGGCCGTTTTGATGTATTAGTTGCAGGTCTTGTCGTATTGCAATCAACGGTCCTCGCGGCCATGTTGCTTCCAGATGTCATGCCATGAGCCGGTGATGGGTAGAGCGTTCCTTGCATTGCCCACTTGACAAATGTCACGTCGGTAATGTACCTGACATGATAGAGTCATCGTCTTGCCTCTCCGGGGATGAGATTCGTTCTCGGAGTCCGGTGCGCGGAGGAAAGAAGCGATCCGTGTGGTGTAAGTGATGGTGTACTAACAGCGCGGCTAGTTGCGCAGCAGCCGAGCTGTTAGTGCGCAATTACATCCGCCGCGGAATGCGTCCGGGCGGCCTCAGCGCCGAGGATAGCCGTCTCCTCCCGCGTCTCCTCTCTTTCGCATGTCCCATGGACCAACGATGTGGGAAGATCGTCTTCTAGACACGCGCAACGTCAGGCCGCATGGAACACTTAAAAGATGGGACAGTATCGCCCGTCGTTGACTGGTGATTGACCACACGGTTACACACACCTCTTGTACGCGTCGACCTGTCACCAGTGCACCACCATGCCTTTCACAACCTTCAGCACCGCCGAGAAGTACAGGTACCAAAATGGCTTCGACAGCCACCTAGAGTACGCCGCGTTGACGGAAGCGGGAGCGGTGCCGAGACTAATCCGCCTTCCAGGTCATCCGCCATTGACGGTGCCCTCCCCGTAGGCCAGAACTCGCCGCAAAAGCCCGCGCTTGGGCTCTACGCCGAGAAGCTCTCCGGAACCGCCTTCACCGCGCCGCGCCACGAGAACAAGCAGACCTGGCTCTACCGCATCCTCCCGTCCTGCGCGCACCCACCCTACGCGCCCACGCCCGAGGCGACGACGGAACAATGGGCCAAGGGGGAGGAGCTCAAGTACATACCCAACCAGCTCCGCTGGGATCCCTTTGACCATGACGAGTCGAAGGACCTTGACTTTGTCTCCGGGCTGAAGCTCGTCGCCGGCGCAGGGGATCCCGTTCAGAAGCAAGGTCTGGGCATGTTCATCTACGCCGCAGGCAAGAGCATGGACGAGACGTCAGCCTTCTACTCGGCGGACGGCGACCTGCTCATCGTCGCGCAGGAGGGCGACCTCGACATCCGCACCGAGTTTGGCTGGCTACTCGTCCGCCCCATGGAGATCGCCGTCATCCCGCGCGGCGTCAAGTACCAGGTCTTCCTCCCCTCGGGCCCCGCGCGCGGCTATGCCCTCGAGCTATACCAGGGCCACTTCAAGCTGCCCGAGCTGGGCCCCATTGGCTCCAACGGCCTCGCCAACGCGCGCGACTTCCAGGTCCCCGTCGCCTGCTTCACAGAGGACGTGGGCAGGACCGCGTCCGAGGGCGGCCGCAAGCACACTGTCACCGTCAAGTTCAACAATGCCCTCTTTGCGACGACCCAGCCGCACACCCCCTTTGACGTCGTCGCCTGGCACGGCAACTACTACCCCTACAAGTACGACCTGGGCCGGTTCAACACCATTGGCACCATCTCCTTTGACCACCCGGACCCGTCCATCTTCACCGTGCTCTCCGCGCCCTCCCCTCTCCCCGGCACGGCCGTGGCCGACTTTGTCATCTTCCCTCCGCGCTGGCTCGTGGGCGAGGACACCTTCCGCCCGCCGTACTACCACCGCAACACCATGTCCGAGTTCATGGGCCTGATCACTGGCGGGTACGACGCTAAGCGCGGCGGCTCGGGTGGTTTCGTGCCCGGCGGCGCGTCGCTGCACAATGTCATGAGCGGCCACGGACCCGATGCCGCGAGTCACGAGGGCGCGCGGGGGGCGGAGCTCAAGCCGCAAAAGGTCGGCGAGGGGAGCTGTGCGTTCATGTTTGAGAGTTGCCTGATGATGGGCGTTAGCGAGTGGGGGCTGAGGACGTGCAAGAAGGTGCAGGAGGGATATAGCGAGGAGAGCTGGTCCGGCGTCGTGACCCATTGGCAGGGCGCCAAGGGGCTGGAGATCAAGTCTCACTTGGTATAGGTGTTTTGGAAGCGGAAAATGAATGTATATGTATTTCAGTCTCTTGACGGGAGAAATTGGCCCGGTGACAAGCCAGGTGTCGATGAGTCTCGTACTTGAACAAGGCAGCGTTGAAAAAGCACAGCCTTCCACACTGAAGTCGGATTCCACCACATAGTCGTTATTCCATTCGCTGATCAAAGTGTGTGAGGTGTAATGCCGTTAGTCGCCTAAACCCGAAAACATACATGCGTCTAGACTTCAATGCCAAGATCGAGTCTTTCGGCCGAAGGAAACCAGCGACAAGGGTCTCATCCAGGTCCATCGTACCTTGATTGCCTAGCGGCTGGCCACCAAACGTTTGTTTCACGGCTTCGATCTTGGCGTTCAGATCCAGATAGCGAAGCTTGCCATCTGTGATCGTCAAGGGAGAGGTTGAGCAATCTCCATGGTCAAGGATGCTGGCCTAATTAGACTGGTCACTGCCCGCGAAAGTTCAACTGCCCAGGAGATAGACTGGTCGTTGGGACAAGCATTGGAATCCCTCGAATCCTCAAGCCAAGGCCACGGTCCAAACAAGGATTTGTTGTCCTGCGGCCCGGCCCACCGCACGGTCCAGGTACAGATCCTCGAGGCTCGGTTAGAACCTAGAATTAGACTCAGATGGGCGGCGCCTAGAACAAGCACAAGACCCGGTCATGCATGAGCGGCCAACTGTGGACTGGGACCTGAGGTCTGAAGCAGGTAACGGACCAACAGCGTTTGGCTTCTGCAAGTGATAGATTGATATCAACTTGCAAGTCGCCACAATAAGCGCAATCGTTGCAGAGTCTTGCAGGATCCTACCTCACCGCCCACAGGCCAAGGCCTCGCCTCTGAAGGGTACTTGTCGTTTATAAGAGCGTGCTTGCGCGCCGACAGCATTCAGCGCTCGAGACAGGTCTTGTTCACGCATTCTCGCAATCTTGCCTGTTCAAAGATGCCACGCTTCACTGCTACGGCCGGCCTGCTGGCCTTGGCGACACTCGCAGCCGCCACAGAGGTGAAGGAGGTTGACGTTGCTGTCGTCGGTGGCGGCGCCTCTGGTGCGTACGCAGCCTTCCGTCTCCAGGAAGACTATGGCAAGAGCATCGCTTTGATCGAAAGAGAGCAACGCTTGGTATGTAGAGGCCGTCCAAAGCCCATAGCCAAAGCGCGCAGAACGCTAACATGTCTAGGGTGGCCACGTGAACTCATACAGAGATCCCGCGACTGGCGAAAACTATGAGTCGGGCGTCGTGGCGTTTGCCGATATTGGCAATGCGGCAGATTTCTTTGATCGCCTAGGCATCGAGCGCGGGCCTCGCGGGCAGCCAGCGGTCGCGACCACCTACTATGACTTCAAGACGGGCGAGGAAGTGGACTACACTCCCGCGTCGTTGACTTCCATGGTCGCTGCGATTGAGAGGTTCCTTGTGCCCGTGGAGAAGTACGAGCCACTCTTCCAGGGCCCTGGATTCTTCAACTTCCCTGCGCCGGAGGATATCCCTGAGGATCTCCTGCTGCCCTTTGGAGAGTTCCTGACCAAGTATGATGCTGAGGATGCCATGCCTCTCATCTACAGCAACACAGCCCTTGGTCTCGGAAACGTGACCAACGAAGTGACTCTGTTCGCTCTCCAGGCCTTTGGCGGAGCCAATGCGCGTGGTGTTGTCGGGCGTCAGCCATTTTTCTCCTTGGCTTCAGGCCGCGTCCAGGATCTATATGATGCCGTTGGCGAGGTACTCGGCAACAGCGTCCTGTACGGCAGCAATGTCGCCTCCTCCAAGCACACAGAGAAGGGTGTTGAGGTCAAAGTCAAGGACCTCGAGACAGGCAAGATCACCAAGGTCTTGGCCAAGAAGCTCCTTATTGCTATTGAGCCCTCCAAGAACAACTTGGCGCCTTTCGGTATCGACGAAACCGCGCGCGAGGTGCTGTCAAAGTTCCACTTCTCCGCTGTCTACACGGGTATCGTTGACAATGCCGGCCTCGAAGAGGGGAGGTCGTACTTCAACATGCCGTCTGCTGCTGCGCCCGACCACTCTCTCATCCTGCCCGAGGCGCCCAACACGCCTAGAATCGACTGGTTGGGTCCGGGACACAAGTTCCGCATCACGCTGGTGGGAGAGGAGGGCCTGTCCGCTCAGGGTGCCAAGGACATGCTGCAAGCCGACTTTTCTACGCTCATTAAGGCTGGTGTGATTGACAGTGAAGCTGACGAGAAGGTGTCATATGTCGACTTCAACACGCATGGACCAATGCACGCGCGCGCGTCGGCTGAGGATGTCAGGGCTGGCTTCATCCAGGACCTCTACGCGCTGCAGGGTCGTCAGAGCACATGGTGGACGGGAGGTGCCTGGGCCCCTGGCTTCCAGACATTGTTGTGGCAGTTTGACGATGTAATCTTGCCCAAGATTGTTGAAGAGCTGGAGGAATAGGATGTACTGCAAAAGATCAGTAATGCATGAGGCGTTCATGTTGTCAGGAATCAATTTGGTGCAGGCGTGTCTTTGATGTGAGGCACACGATTAGATGTCGTGAGCTTCGGGACCGACTTCGATGGAGTCGCGACTTCCACAAAGGCCTTCCGAGATTAAGCCGCCGCTAGCCCAGTTCCGCCCTTGGCATGGAAGCTTCAGGCACAGTTTGCGGGGGGCAGCGAATCGACAGAAAAGAGCGGACAGTTGGTCCGTCTTCTCGCAGTCTACGCACACAGCATGGGCAAATTCAGAAAATGTCATGAAGTTAATTTTTTTTTCCCTTTCTTCTTTAGAGTTGATTTCTGGACCCTGGCAACAGAAGAGCCTTTGTTAGGCGCCTCAGGGTCGCCGCTAACTCAGCTAGCTTTGCGCCTGCGCTGAGGCTCTTCAGCAGGTAATAATGGCGGACGGGCTGGAGGTGGGTAGAAAATAAAAATGTGACGACAGACCCAATTTTTCCCTCGCCCATCATCCTCTCCGCTGGCTGAGATCATTCTTTCGACCTTCAGACCCTCCTGTTGACTGCATCGCATCACGGAAGGTCACCAGCCAGGTGGTCCTCCCAGCATCATCAGTCTTCACTTCCTTGGTTACCATTGTCCCGTTCCTTACCTACTTACTCTCCATGGTCAGCAAGCTAAGCCAACCGCCCGCACCTTGTGTTGCCTCGCAAACGCACCGAACTCAATCCACGAACCTTAAGCGAAATCGCATGCACTATAAAAGCATCGCTCACCTCGAGCTCTTTTAGACAAAGGCATCCATGCCTCACGAATTCCGTACCTGAAGAGTCACTCAAATCAAGATCCGGAACCAGGGCTTCTTTTCAAACCCCATCCCGTCTCGCCAACCAACACCCGGATCTTGATCAGACTCGCCATCATCCCCTCGACCCAAACCGCATCGATACCTCCGACGACCACACATCACTCGCCATCATGGTCACCACGTCCGTTGAGGCGCCTCGCGTCGCCCGCAGGCCCATGCAAATCAAACCAGCCATTCCACTGCCGCATCTCAAACGACAAGCTGCTGCCGCAGCTGCTCGCCAGCGCCCCATTACTCCGGCTTCGGAGACCAAAGGTAGTGATGCGGCCAAATCCGAGCTTGGCTCTTCCTCGCCCGCGAGTCCGGCCACAAACACGACAAAGGTCAATGCGGAAAGTCTCAAGGTTCACGGCAATCCATCTCCGCCTCCCACAGCGTCTACCGATGGTCCCACCGTCGCTGAAAGTAAGTGCCCTCTTCTGATGCTGACCCTGGCCATGCGCTAACTTATCTCCAGATGCGAATGATGAATCCTCCACGCCGGATGCCGCGCAGCCTTTCAATGCTTCTCCTACAACCGGCCCCGAAGAGACCAAGCCGCAAGCCCAGGCCAATGGCCACAAGCACCAGGAGAGCAACCAGGCGCTGAACGGACATGTCGAGGAGTTCAAGCCGCGTCCTGGTAAGTCCATGCGGTCCAGCCTACCAGCTCCGATGCTTACTCGACCAGCGTCCTCCATTGCCAACGAGAACATCCACGCACAGCACCCCGCCGGCGACGGAATGTCGGTCCCTGTCGCTCACCATGTGCCAGCGCATGCAGACGGCCCCCCAGGCTCCCAGTTCACCCCCAACGGACCTGTCTTCACCCACAGACCCCACCCCTCCCTACAGTTTGGTGCTCTCCGCGATGCTAGGGACCCTTCGCCCGATCCGCTGTCTGCCGGCCTTGTGCCGCCTCAGGGTATGCCACTCCACGCAGGTCGACCACCGTTCGTGCCCCATGCCTCAGGCGGGTTTGCGCATGGCGGGCCTCCCCCGCCTGGCCTCCCTGTGCTTCCTGGCAATGAGATGGGCGCATTTGGCGGATCCAACATGCCATTCCCACCCGCGGAGCCCTATTACCCTGGGGGCGCATTTCCACCTACGCCCCACAGCTACCACGACTCTCAGTCTTCGTCGATCCCGGAAGATGTTGGCCCATATGTGCGATTCGCCCATGCCGGTCCTCGTCAGCCACCTGGCTTTGGCGCAGACGCACAGGGACGAGGGCCCGCGTTCCCAGGCACTCAAACAAGCCCGACTCCCATGACGCGTCCTGACAATGACTCTCGTGGCCTGGCTCACCACGTTGCGAGACATTTCGGCGATCCCACCTTCTCCGACTGCACGCTCAATTTGATATTTCCAAGCGCGGCTGGACAAGAGCCTAAGAAGTACACGATTCATGGCCATCGCCTCATATTTTCGCGCAGCAGCTCTCTGTGCGAGGTGATGCAGAAGCAGAATACCCAGTCCCTCCCTCAGTCCCTGACTTACTACATAAATAACCCCATGATCCAGCTCGATAGCTTTTACCTGGCCATCCACTCCCTGTACGGGCACCCCCTACTCGAGTCGATGCCTCCACCTGGGGAAAACTGCACAGCATTCGGCACCCCCATGCAGCAATTCAACTATGCATTTTCATATGCTGCTGCTGGAGAAAGTCTCAGGCTGGGTCCCGTTGCCTATCGCGGCTGCGAACTGGCGGCCCGACTTGTTAATGCCCAAACGTTTGAGAAAGCTTTCGAGCTTGCCCTGGCCAACTACGAGGACAAGGGCTCCTACGAAAACTTCCGGTTCTTCGAAGGCTCGCGCATCTTGCTGAGCTCCGTGGTTGACTTTATGCTTCGTGAGCTCCCCAGGGACTTCAATCTCGACACCACCATGGCCAACAGACCCGTATTCGTCCGTCTGCCATACGACACGCCTTCCCCGAGCAAGCGCGCTGCTGAGGATTCATCCTCGCCTGTGGTTGTTAAGGGCCACCGAGCATCTGGCTCCATGTCTCAGAGTCGCCAGATACAGTTTGGTGATCTGACCATCGCCAACGATGGTGACGATGCTGCGCAGGCCACGCCCAAGCTTGGTCAGCAGGCCGCCGCTTCTCTCCGCACCGCTTTCTCTCGCCTTCTCATCAACATGCCCTTTGGTTACCTCAAGATGTTCCTCGAGGCTGTGCCCGGACACCACAATGCCTGGGCCAGTGGCGAAACGAGATACCAGGTTGTCCAGTCTGTTGTAGCGGAGCGTGAAGCCCGCCGCCTGCGCGCGGTGGATGCTGTGTTGGCTGGGCGTGTACCCGACTCTATTCCTATCCAGGCTGTGCTGCGAAGCATCGAGCCGTCGCACTCGGCTCCGTGGGGTATCCTCGGCTGGAAGGAAGAGATCACCTTCCCCAACAGCGCCAGCGGACCGACCCTCACCCGCCAGTGGACGCCTATCCGAGATGAGCGCCGCACCTCAGTTGCCGCCTATCCCTGAACGCGGCCTGAGGCTGGAGGCTGCTACAAGATTTTGGAACTTGGGAATCCATGTGCACTATGTGGTCCTCTGACCGACTGCGCCGGCATTTTAGCAAGAGATGCTTTACACGCGGACGCCTTATGGAATACGGTTGCTCTACAGGATAGGGATGATGCCGATTGTGTCTGCCGGGTCTGAAAGGGCATGCGCGAGGGAGCCGCCTTGCGTTGGAGAGGCCCGAGGTTTCACTCGGCTAGCCTGCATGTATGTTAACGAAGCTTTTGGAATTGGATGGGTCTGGGAAGACAGGGAAAGGATACCCTCAGAAAGTCTATTGACTCGGCGAAAAGTGGTTCGTGATTTTCAGGAGTCAAGGGGGCGGCGATAAATGATGCACCTACTAATCGCATAGTGAGATCACCAGGATCTCTGAGCTATACAATGGAAGCTCGCGAATATATCACGGATTTGTGACTACTGACTCGCCTATGGAGTGATGCAACATGTCATGTCGATCTAAGCTGCGCGTCTCGGCGTGTACGTGGATGAGCGTAGAATTGTGGAATTCCACGACCTATTCACGGCTACACATGTATGAGTGACTTCTGATATCTTCTGATGCAGGGAATGGCTTTTATCAATGCTTGGTGGAAATTTGGACTTCGGCAAACTCATGCGTCTCCGGAGATTAACTTAGGTCTGCCCAACACCCAACTCATGACAGTGAGGATTATTCGATCGGATAATCGTCTGTAAGGCCCACGAGCGCCATATTTAATAAGACAAGAAGCTATATTCAAGTGCACTCGCCACACAAATTCGTGGAGGACTCTGCTAGATCTCTTCTAGCCCTGCGTTTCCTTCCGTCACAGCGTCATGAAAGGTGGGGTACCCCTGACCAGCAGCTTCCCCACTGAGTGTACCTTCCCCAGAGCCCAGTGGACCGACGGCCAAGAGCAAGAGCCTGCATATGCGCGGATGCCGAGGTTGCCTTCCTTCAGTGCTGGTTAGGACTCCACGAGCCCAATCTCCCATCATCAATGCTATCCCCTCATTGAGATCCATCTCCCACAACTTGATTGTGCATAGAAAGATTGACTCGCCTGCGATCGGCGCGACATTCAACTTGGACGACAGCACGCGAAGACGCGACTCCTGTGGATGTTTTGGAAGCTCCATTCCAGTTGCGCGTCATCGCACGCTGAGCTTGAGCATTGAGGCCCAGGCCACCCACGACGTCTATTTCGACACAAAACGCCTTGTAACGCTGCTTCTTGGAAAGAGAGCCCATCATGGCGTCCGCAGCAGCCAAAGGCGCCGTGCAAGAGTCGCGCAGTCAGTCTGCGTCACGACCATCGACAACCGACCCGATCCTTCGCAACACCCTTCGCTACACGGTGTCGGCCGATGAATACGCCGCGCTTCACAAATACATCATCTCGCGATCGCGAGCTCTGCGTCGGGCAACACCCAGCCCGACCAGTGTCGAGAAAGCATTGCGACCAAAGAAAGGCAAGGATGACTACAACGTTCGTGCCGTGAGGGATGCACTGCGGGTCTTTGTTGTGACCTGGCTGGGGATGAAAGGCTGGGATGCTGTCTCAAAGAGATTCCAGGACTCTAAAGAGTAAGTTCCGAGTCCGCTACCTGGGCCTCGAGCAGGACTGACAAGGTTAGGAAACCCCCAAAAGGCAAAACCCCTTTCTACAAGTCGCCAGCTTTGAGGCTGTCCCTCTCGCTCTCCTCGATCCTGTTTCTTTACAGGATCTTGTTCCGCTTCCTGAATCGCCTGCGGAGCCACCTTTTAACCGCCCAGGTCGAGCCTTTTCGACGACGAAACCCACGGGCAACAGCTACGCTTACCTCGCCATACGCGCCGGCGGTGGGCGCTTCGCTGGCAGGTCTGGCATTGGGTGTCTACCCCTCGGCTCAGCTGCGCGTTTCCGTGGCAATTCTTGCCATGTTTCGTGCCCTGGAGTTTGGCTGGAACATGTGCGAGGGCGAAGGGCTCGTATGGGGAGTGAAGGGTGGTCGGTTGAGGGAGCGGCCTTGGTGGTTTGGCAGCTGGATGTTACAGCCTTTGGCTTTCGGCCAGCTGTTCCATGCTACAGTTTTTGACCCTGAATGTGTGCCGGCGGTGAGTATGCTTGTCAAGCGTGTCGTCCCCAATACTGACAGACGTAGATGTTCAAGAACTTCCTGTACAACAACACCACAGCGTACCTGCACAGTCGGCCCATTGACTGGCCGGCTCATCTCAAATGGCCCAGCACCACTCAGGTATTTGAGAACATCGCTGAGATGGCGAAGCTTAACTGGCCGTATGTGCCCCATCTTCCCAAATTTTGTACAAAACTGACCATCGGCAGCGCTTACATCTCTCCGACCCTGTTCCCTAACAAGATCGATGTCCTGCCACCGACATTGACGGGACTTTCACCTCTGACATCGCGAGCTCATCCACTGATCTCATCTCTCTCCTGCGCAACTCTGCATCCCACCGACCCGTCTTGCGCCCGGACTTACCTTACATTCTGGATCAACTCGTTTCCTCCATTGACTCGACTGTTCCTCGTCGCCTTTTCGGCTCTCAAGGTGTTACCTCGTCTGAAGAGCTTCTACCACTCGCCTCTGGCCACCCTTCACACGGTCATCTCGACATCACTTCGAATGTCCACATTCCTGACGGGTGCCATGTCTACCGCCTGGGCTTCCATCTGCTTCTTCCAGAACTTCCTCCCGCGCCACGTGCTGTCCACCCAACGTTTCTTTCTCGGCGGTTTCTTCGCTGGTCTCTGGGCATGGGTCGAGCGCCGCCACGGTCGAAGCGCGTTCCTCTACACGGCGCGAATGAGCGTCGACAGTCTCTGGAAGGTGGGCGTGAAGCGTCGCTGGTGGAAAGCCATGCGCGGAGGCGACGTCTGGGTATTTGTGCTGGCACTCATGGTCACGGGTGTCGTGTATGAGCGGGATGCCAAGGCAATCCGCGAGGCGCAGTGGCGCAAGGGCTTGAGCTTTGTGCGCGGCCAGACATGGAGGGATTGGAGTGTGGAAGACGAGAACGAGGATGTGGTGGGAAAGGAAGAGTAATGAGCATGGTGACTGGCGATTGCAAGAATTAGCGATTTGACTTGCGGTAATTTATACAACTAGTTTCAATTGTAAGGCCTAGCAGTGTTGAAGATGCCGTCTGCGGAAAGAAAATGTCTCGCCTTGGTCATTGATGGGGATCTGATAGCAGTCTCGGTGCGTCGACGATCATGTCAATCTCGCGGACAGAGGTCCTTTCTCATGACTGTCGTCCGCAATGGCCACATTTTCCCATTTATATCCGGTACGTTGTAAATATTCGCCAGGAGGCCAATAGAACGGTACCCCTTTTTCGTGTACCAGCTCTCATTGGAGAACTGGAAGTGGCGCGTCAGTCAGCGGGCACAAACAGTTCGGATTCAGGCAACCAGGAGCGAACCTTTGGGACTTGTCCGAAATACGCCACCGCTAATTCCTCGTGCAACTGATCCTCTTCGCACAGCGTGTCGAGAAGCAAGTAGCGCACATTCAGGGGTTCGCTAGCGGACACGAGTTCTGCGTGCTTCATAGCTGAGCCTCCTATTCCGAGACCCTGCAGTGCGTGCGATATGTAAAGGGTTTTGATCCAAAGGAAGTGGTCAGAGGGCAGGTCCAAGACGTCAGGGGGTATTGATGGGTCGTCTTTGTAGAGCGCAATGTGTCCAATTGGAAAGAATGGTGTCTGGCTCGGTTGAGTTGGCTTCCCGAAGATCGATCTGCTTGTATCGGCCAGTGTATCACACTCCTATGACACGGGTCAGAGACTTCATGTGCCTTGCCATGGTTCCACGTACATCAGGATATGCCTCTCGATGGCGACTGTTGTACTCCTCCCTCCAAGGTTCATCCTCGGACAAAGCCTAATGCGTGTTAGTTAGTTGCTGGTTTGGCGTTGCTCATGGTGAATTCACAAGCCAATATATACAAATCACACCTCTCAGTTGCGCATCCCGCCATTCGGACCCCACCTTGGAAGAATGCCAGCCGCAGTGCTCTCGCTGAGTCGTCAATCGGTTGATGTGGCCAGTTGACTCGGGGTCCCAGGTCACAAAGTCCAAAGATGGCTCAGGCATGCTGCGCACAATAGAGTGGTGGTCGTAGACGGAGTTGGAACCTTGAATGAGGAGAAGGCTTGTGAAATGAACGTGTGTGAATGAACTTAGTTATGCTGGAGATCGAATGCCTGACTAGTCTGCAGGGTAGCTGATCACCTGCTTGAAGCTTCACGGAATAATCGGTTTCGACGGGATGTCATTATAAGTATTGTTGGGCCTTGGAGGACACATGGCAGAACAGAATCCTTGGCATTGGCTGTGAAGTTGAACCCCTGCAAATCTTGTTAATGAAAGGGCGTGATTAGCAGCAAAAGGCTGAATAACGACATAGCGATGACGCCTAGGGCGTAATGTACGCAATATCTTACATGACACTTGTATTTCAACCCGAAAGATCAGGATCAGTCTTCGTCGTGCATGACTTGCATGTTCCGCCGGCGGCCTGACGGAAGGATCATCTTACCCTATCACCAGCGAGACCAACGTTTTGAAGAGACAATCCCCGGGGAGTAAAGACCAATTCAATCTCAGACTCCAAAGTAGTCGAGATTTTCTCGAATTAATCAGTCACGGGGACGTCCGTAACCACAAACAGCCCCAGTTTCATTCCAGCTGAAGGTTTCGGTTTGGGTGTAAATCGCGTCTGTACATCACAAGAGCACTGAGTAACGAAGTCAGGTTTTGTATTCGATTGCCTACTTTGCTCAATGAATTGACCAGTGCGTCGTATCCTTTCAAAGGCGTATCCTTTCTTTCTCTTTTTTGCCGTCTTTGTCGCTCTGCTGATAATGAATCCTCATTGTTCACACGCGTGGGCTGTCAAAAAGCACGAGGCAGGCAGACTTGAACGAAGACCCCTAGACTCGCCCAACATCCCAGTATATATAATATATCACGCTGAAGTCTAGGTCTGTCCCATCCGAGTCCGTCAATATGTATCTGCAAACACCAGTAATGACCCCCCGGCAGACACCGCTCTGCATCCCGCATTTCCTCCAGTGGGCCCAAGCGCACGCAACAGCGTACAATGAAGGCAAAGTACCTCTTCAAACCACAAAAAGAGTGAAAACACACAACAGTTCCTGTCCAACACGGATTCAGCCTCGAAGATCAGCCAAGCTCGATCGCAATTACGGCGAAAGCGACGGCATCACGACGAGCCGCAAACGCAAGCTCGGCGCCGACACAGACCCGGAGTGGCAAGCCTCGGACAGGAAACGGCATTGCACCATGGCAGACCTCTATAAGAAGGTGAGTGCCATAGTTCACCATCTGCAGCAGACCGATCTGCGTGGTGCCGAGACAGATTGTGTCTTTGGCTTCAAGCCGTGGGTGTGTGCGAGCTGCGAACTAGAAACAGCATATCAGATACAAAAGCTGGGACAACCACCCTTGGAGGAAGGATACGGCAGTGCACCCGAGGCCGATATGCAACCAGACGAGTCTGTCGTGTTGCTTGATTGGAACGACAAGGACATTCCCGACAGGCACTGCTTCTCCTGGGCGGAGACAACCTTTGCCATGGACGTGTGCGACATTCCGATGGTCCTTTTAGTATAGAGCCGCATTGCAATGCATCATTGTAACATCTTGTAGAAGAATGTACAGTCGCCTTTCCTGCCGTCCGCGAACCGCGCATAGTGTGGGCAACATCCCCATTCCGTCCATCCAAACTTGGTATAGAATTGACACGCCGGCGTCTCGGTGGCCGTGTCCAGAAGGAGCATCTCGAGTTTCATGTCGTCCCTGGCGAAACGCTCCGCCTCCTCCAGGAGACGCTTGCCGAGTCCATAGCGACGATGGTCCGGGGAGACAAGCATTTTCTTAATCTCGCCCTTGTGGTCATGCGTTTCCTTGAAGTTCCGACTAATCTGTATCGTGGCGAGGACGTGGAAGGGGTCGTCGTCTGGAGTGGCGACGAGCAAGACCGTTGAGGGTTTGGAGCCCGTCACGCCCTTCAGACTTTCTGTCCACTGTTCCTTGGCCCGGTCCTCAGACAGGGGCGCGAGGAAGCCAAGGGACGATGTTGCTGGATCATCGTTGACGCAGCGCTGGAGGAGTGCCGCGAGCGACGGCAGGTACTGCTCTGCGTCGTATGCGTCGGTGACTTGGGTGATGACGAGCTCGTCGTCCGCGTGATCACTCATTGTGGGCTCGCTGTGCACGTGCGGTTTCAAGCGGTTGCGAAGTGCGCTGTCAGGAGTTCTCTGACGTGGCAGTCAAAATGGGAAGACGCGTTTGACGGTCAGTCTCGTCGAATTGTCGCATCCGACGTCGGGCGATGTGGGTCGTCACATTCATCGTGACTGAGAGTGTTGTACTGTGTATGGAGTAGTCAAAGAACACTCACGCATGAATCGAAGACGATGTATGTTACAGGAGGCTGGGAGAAATCGTCACGATCCCCAAGGCCAGGCAGCCGCCTCACTTTGATGCCTTTGTCCAGGATCCACAATCAACCATGGAAGGGATCTTGGACGTAAATCGTGTTGGAGGATCTCGCGCCGCCACTGTTGCCTTCTCCACGCGATGCGCGTGTCACTCTTCGCATTACGGCCCCAAGTCGCGAGCGGTCAAGCCTCTGTCGATTCCCCCGGCTTCCATCGTTCCCGAAATGGATCCCCAGGCCACGTTGCGCGTGCCAACTCAAGATGGCGGTCAGTCCGAGATGGGAAACGGCGAGGCTGGGATTGGGGGTGAATAGGACCCGCTGCGCTGCGTTAGGATGGAGGAAGAGGACGTGAGAGACCCAGATGGTGTGTTGGCGCGCTGCTGCAGGAGTGCATCGGCATGCATGGCATTGCAAGAGCTCGGACGACGCATCACTCAGGGGGGTTCTGAAAGAAAGCTTGGATGATGGGTTAGTTGGTGTAGGATGGTCATCGCAGGAAGTATTACTACGTGTTCACGTTATCTGGCCTTCAACGACAATGGTGGGTGGGCAGTCTGCACTAACACAAAGGCCAGCCTCTCACACCCAAATTTGTTATCGCAAGTTCCTTGTGCTTTGGCCTGTCAATGCGTCAGAAAAGCGCCACGAAAACATGCATGCGGACATTGACCACGCCAATTCTCCTTGTGAACCTTTATTGGCGGCGCATGAAGCGCTGCGAGGCCGCTTTGCTGCAGCCAAGTTGCGGCCTAACCTTCGCAGACCAAACAACGGTCACCGACATGTCGAGATCGCCAACCACCAGCCGGGGCCGCCCTCCCTGCAGAGTGCATCGTGCGTCCAGCTGGTTCCGCTCCGTGAGTGGATCACGGGCTCACGATACGTAGCTTGCTCTCGCAGACCGCAACTCGTCGTCTTGTTATGCATCTCCTGGGAGAGTTGTCGGGATCAGACGAGGATAGAGTGCCATCAAACTGTCTATAAAAGAATGGCGTCCCGCCTTCTTTCTGGACTTCTCCTTTTTCCCTTCCTTAAGTAGACTTTTATAGTCGAAACCCCCCATCTTCCAACAACTTTCCGACAACTTTTTTAGGTTTTTACCTATCCCCCCCAATCTCCAAATCTATCAAGATGGCTGGCAACTGCGGATGCTCTGCTTCTAACCCCTGCAACTGCGGCGCAAGCTGTAAGTCTTCCCGTTTGTCTCTCGTCACCAGAGGACGACCATGTGTATCTGTCAACATCAACATACTAACATCCATGGCAGGCTCTTGCACCGGCCACTCATAGCGGTGCGCCCCTTTCTTTTGTCTCAACTACACCAACGAGAAGCCCCCATGAGCGCAACGCTCTGCCACGGGGGATCCCAACCAACCAAAATTGTACGGATAGGATACATCGACGAAACGCCCAACACGAGAAAAAAAAATGATAATGAACATGAACGAACAAAAAAACGGATAGCGGATTGCGACTTTTGGGATTACACGGCATGACATGTATACAACACATCTCACCCCGCGGTATCACGACACTATCACTTGACGACTTTGACGACTTTTTGGATGATGGGGATATCCCCCTCGACGAGCGACTTCTGCCCAGGGGTCTCTGACCGGACGCGGTCTGGGTTTCCTTCTGGGTAGGGTGGCGCGTGGAGGGAGCATGACGGACGCTTGATGTGATGCTTTCGGGATCTCGTCGGAGTTTGGGAACGAGGAAAGGGATGATGGGATGGGTCGATGGCCGTCTAGATACTATCATTGAATCTCCTATGTTGATAAAAAAGGTTAAACGGACTCTCTTTCTCGTGTCATTGCATGTTTGAGTGCTCTCGTTAATACCAGCTCTCCTATTGATGACTTGCACTTAGACGGGAGGAGCTTGCGAAGCGTTGCCTAAAGAGGAAAGTCTATATAGGGTAGTCAGAAGCTCAATTTGCATGTGACTGCCCAGTCTCTCCGCAGAACGACGCACATCCCAGCCGACGCTCACGCGCTCCATTCCGCAGCCCTTCCTCGGCATGCCGATCTGAGCTTGGGTTCCCATCACTCGAGGCTGGAACATTTCCTCGCCTCTGTTTGCGCAGCTGCCAAATCTCCCTCTGTATCTTTCTTTCTACCTACTGCCTTAGACATGGTGCTTTCCTGAGAGCTCGTGACCTACCTACTCGTCAAGCGATGCTAGTCTAAGCCTCGAGGTGAATGACGTCGACGTTGCCGGTTTTCAGACTTGCCTGCGCTGATCCCGACATTGGGCAGGTATCCAGATCTGCAGGGCATGGCTGCCTTTGTAAGTCCAGTCCCTCACCTCCATATCCCTCTCTTTCAAATTCCCATCATCGCCATCAGCCTCAGCCTTCATCGCATGGCTAGGTAGCTACCGCGCCATCGGCACGAGCTGAAGGACAGGCCCAGTCGTCATCACAGAACGAACCCTGAACTCCACCAAATCTGACCCCCACAATCACCACAACCTTCAATCCGGGTCGCATTTCTTATTATTTAGCCTTACCTAACCTTCAACACCAGGACACGCCGTGGACTACCCAAATCTCACCGTCCGCGCCCATGAGCTCACGCGACGAAACAAATGGCGGGTCGCCGCCCGATCACCTCACCTCCTACCTCTCCGCGCCCCCCACGACCGCCGCCTTTTCCCCAGCGACCCTCTCAGCAAGCACGCCGTCGCGATCAGCCCGGCGCTCGACGATCCTCGTGCACCAGAAGAGCCCGCTGCTCCTCGCGACCCCGCCACAGATCACACGCGCTCTCGCCTACTCGCATCCGTTCGTACTGCCGCTCAACACGTTCCTTGGGCTCATGACATGGAGTACCGGCGATGCCTGGCAAAGCTTCCTCTTGTTGTGCGGCTTCTGGGCGGTCGTGCTGTATGGCGATGTCGTCGTGCGATGGGCGGGGCCGATTGTCGTGGGCATGGCGCTCATCGGCGGCATGTACGGAAGGAGGTACAGCCCCCTCAGCAGCAGCGGATGGAACGAGCCAGCTCGCGACCTCAAGGACTCTGTTGCAAAGGCAGCCGCAGCGGCAACGGGGAGCACGCCGTCGGGACCCTCGGCGGACAATGGTACCCCGGGTCGACAGGGAAAACACCTGCGCGGTAACTCCGAGGTCACCAACACGAAACACCAGAAGACGCTCGACGAGATTGTGGAGACACTCAAGGAGCTGACGGCGAGGTGCAACGCACTGATGGAGCCGCTCTTGGAGATGACGGATTTCCTGAGCACACAGCGCACGCCCACGAGTGCGACAACAAAGCCGGCCCTGACCGCCATGTTTGTGCGGCTGCTCATCGTGACACCCTTCTGGATCGCGCTGACGGCACCACCGTGGCGGATCGTGACGACGAGGCGGGTCGTGCTTGTGGCGGGCACGATCGCCTTGACGTGGCACGCGCGGGTGATGCGTGTCTCCAGGACGATACTATGGCGCAGCGGCAGTGTGCGACGGCTAGCCTCTGCCATCACGGGCTTACAGTTCCAGGCACCGCAGCTTGGCAAGGACCCGTATGGTGCCGCGCACGAGTCCTTGACGACTCTGCACAGAAAGGGGGAGTCGGAACTCACGAAGGAGCTGCGTCGGCCTAGCCAGATGAAGGTGAAACATCGGAAAGGGAGGAGCTCGCGGAGCGCCGGCGTCAAGTTCACATTCATCATCTACGAGAATCAGCGGAGATGGGTCGGCCTCGGCTGGACAAACAGCCTGTTTGCCTATGAGAGGCCCGCGTGGTCGGACGAGAACTACAATGCAGTCCCTCCCAAAGACGAGTTTGAGTTACCGGATGTCGAGGACGGGGCGAACATGAGGTGGCGCTGGGCACCCGGCAGCCGGTGGAAGGTGGATGGCGTGGCTGACGACCATGGGCCAGTGGACTATGATGGGGAAGAGGGGAAGAATGGATGGATCTACTACGACAGCAAGGTATGCATGCAGTCTTGGTCAATGGCGCTTTGGGATTGTTGCTAATGCGCAGGTAGTGGCAGAATGGCCGTCGAGGCGCGGATGGCTGGGGTCGATGGACACGCAGGAGAAAGTGGTATCGGGACGCCGAACTTGTCGAGGCGGATGGGCCCGAGATCCACGAGCAGCCAAGCACGCCCGAGGCCAGGCCCACTGCCGTGCAAACCAACAAATACTCCACGGCGGGTGAGAAGATGCTCTCGCCGATGCGTTCTGAGCCAGCCCTGCCCCTAATGGACACGACGACGGCGGAGAACCGCCCCAGTACCTCCGACTCGAAAGACTCGCGCGCTGGTGTCGACGACGCCGCGTCGGTGTACAGTACCTCCTCCAAGTCCTGGGCTGGGCTTCCGGGGTTTAGGAAGAATCGCCCCGGGTCTGTCGATAGCAAGCGTAGCAGGCGACGTGCCCCGAGTGATGTGCTGAGCGAGGAGGAGGAGGACCACTTGAGCGGGTTGGGGATCGAGGTGGAAATGGAGCTTCAGAAGCAGGGCAAGGACGGCGGGACATGGGGCATTGGCGACGAGGCGAGGATGAACCTCGAGTAAATATTTAACTCAGAGATGTTTAATGTCTGCACGTCGTACCTTGCCAGAACTCGTTGCTTGCGTCCAAGTTAGATCACAAGCTGGTCTTGGAGAATCGCGCGAGCCCCACAGAAATGCGGGGAGACGAGCAGGAAGGAGGCATAACGTCATCATCGTCCATCGCGCGATCATTCCAGAGTCCAGACTAATTCGGCCATCCATAATACGTGCCTACCAACAAGTGAATAAAACCCCAATTGGCCCTCCCATCCTGCGCAAGCTTCCTTCACCTCTCCCGCACCGATTCCCCAAGCTCTACCATCTCCAACGCATCACAGTCACCATCAACCCAGTCCAGTTCAACATGTCCAAGTCGAAAGCGCCCCTCATCCTTGGCCTTGGTGCCGCCGGCGGTGTTGGCTACTACCTCTACAATGCGGGCGGCAACGCGAAGGCTGCCGAGAACAAGTTCGAGAGTGCGTACCATTTACTGACGACACAACGACAAAACACGTCGTGGATGGCAAGATGACTGACACGGCACAGGCGATGTCCACAAGGCGTCTGCCAACATCAAGGCCAACCTCCCCGGCAGCGCTCCCAACGCGCAGAAGGATGGCGCCCACTACGGTGCCAAGGCTGGCGCCAAGGTCGACGAGGTGGTACGTTGACTCCCATCCACTACAGCACTCGAGTCTTTGCAGCAGAAGCACCGTGGAAGGGAGATGAGGACATCGTGGAGATGATGCGCTCTGGCCAGCCCCAGCCCAGGGAGCTCAAGTGGATCATCCGGGGAGCTCCAGCTCCGGCTGTCGTTACGTCACTCAGCTGTCCCTGCACAACCAGTCCTCATCTCCAATCCTCACCAACAACAAACCCACACACCGCGCCGGAAAATACCTGCTAACAGCAATCCCCCAGATCTCCGAGGCCGACAAGCAGGCTGGCCGCGCCAAGTCCAACGCCGAGGCCTACGCAAAGGACGCCAAGGCCGAGGCCCTCAAGGCTGTCGACAAGTTCGACTCCAAGGTCGAGAACGAGGCCGCCAAGGCCAAGTCTGGCATCTCCAGCTGGTTCGGTGGCAGCAAGTAAGGGGATTAAGCGATGATGGAGTCCCAACGGGTGGCCAAACAATGATGATGAATGGGCGTTTCCCTTTGTAATGATACAATAATGGCCCGCTGCGCTTGTTGGCGGCGGCGAATATATACCCACTCTAAACTCTCAAACGCCAATCCCTGGACTTTGCTTGTCTCTACCGTGATATTGAACAATCCTCATGCCGTACGCCTGGAAAGAACTCTAATGGGTACAGATGCACTCTACGCATCCAGCTCGGCGGCCACCAGCTTCAGTATCTCCTCGACCCCCTTCCTCGCATTCTTGGGGTGCTTGGCCACCGTCTGCCAGACCTCGCCGTGGCGCGGCTCGTTTAGCACGCACTTTGTCACCACGTCTGCCTTTTTTTCCTCCGTGCCGTGCTGCGTCAGGAACTTGTAGTACCACGCCCACCCGTCGCCATTGTCGCTGTCCAGCACGAGCGCCTTCTCGAACCAGCTCTGCGCCTTGTCGAGCTTCCGGTCCGCCCAGAAGATGCGCGCCACCGCGATGAAGAGCACCGCGTCGCTGTCGACCTTTTTGATGGCCTCGAGTGACCGGGGCTTGCGCTGCGTCCGCGGCTCGAGATGCCAGATCTGTTCCACCCATAGGATGCCGCTCTTGGGCACCTCCTGTAGGGCTCTCGCCATGAGGGACTTGGCCTGGGTCATGTTCCCGCTCCGCCTCTCGAGACGGACGGACTCGCGCCATAGCTCTGCGTTCTTGGGCACCGCAAGGCGAGCACGCTCTAGGACGGAACGAGCCTTGACGGTGTTGCCGGCGTTCTCCTCCAGGCGAGCGTACAGTAGCCATAGGGGCACGGACTTGGGTACGGCCTTGACACCTTGCGCGTAGGCCTCGCGTGACTGTCCCACCTTGCCTAGGTCGTCGTAGATTTGTCCCTTAAGCATCCATAGCTTCGCCGTCGCGGGAAATAGCTGCAGCGCCTTGAGGTTGAGGTCTAATGCCGTTTCCAGGTTCCCGAGCACCCGCTCAAACACCACACTCTTCATCCAGACGCGGTCGGTCGGCGCCTGCTCTCGTGCAATTTCGAGTAGTTTCCTCGCCTGCTCCTCGTTATCGTTTGCCGACTCGAGCTTCACGGCTGCTAGCCAGATATCCTCGTTGTTAGGGTTCTGGTTGAAGGCGCGCTTGAGCACCAATCGCGCGCCGTCGACCTCGCCGGCCTGCCATTTCTCCTTAGCCAGCATCATCCATAGATCCTCGCTTTTAGGGCAGGCCTCAACGGCCTTCTCGAGAACCTGCCATAAGGATTCTCTCGTGCCGTGATTTCTCTCTAGGTCGGAAGCGGCCGTCCAGAGCGTCTTGCTGTTAACGAACACGCGCAGCGCGTAGGCGTAGATAGCACGTGCCGTCTCGTATCGGCCCCTGTTAATGCTTGCGCGCGCGTCGTCCATCCATGTCTCTTTTCGGTCATCGTCCTCGTCGAGCCCCCAGCCAAGGGTCTCGCGAATAATAGCCTCGCAGGTGACGAGGGCGCCCTCCTCCTCGCATCGTTCCGCCTCGGCAATCCACTCCTCGCGCTTCGGCATAGCGGACTCCTTGGCCAGGACCTGCACGGCACGCTTGAGAACGTTAACCTTTTGCCCCTGGCCGAGCTGTTCCTGCAGTCGCGCGGCGGCGATCCAGATCTCGTGGGACGTCGGGCACGCTTTGCGCGCCTTGTTGAGCACCTTTTGCGCATTCTCGGGTGTTTCCAGGCGAGCGAGGGCCAGCCACAGGTCCGTCGATAGCGGTATGAGTTCGGTCGCCTTGGCGAGCATGAGCTTGGCGTCGTTCTCATCGTCCTCAAGGTTGACGGCTTCCTTCCACAGAGCCTCCGACTCGGGTATGTGGTCGAGGGCCTGCCGGATGACGCGCTTCTTGTTGGCGGGGAGGTTCTCGAGACGCATGGCCTCGACCCAGAGGCGGACAGATCGGTTGTTGGCCTCTATGGCCCTCCGCGCGATAACCTTGGCGTTGTGGGAGTCGTGGTTTAGACGGATGTTCTCCAACCAGGCGTCCTCGCTCTTGGGACATCGCTGGCAGCCCTGATCAATGGTTTTGCGTGCCGACACAATCTTGCCAGCCAGCTCCTCCAGACGCGCGGCCGCAATCCATCCGAGCGCGTTGTTGGGATTCGACTTGACCACAGAGGACAGCAGCTCCCGTACACGGTTGATGTCGCCCACCTGCGCCTGGCCCTCGGTCATCTGCAGCCTGTTCAGATCGGTAATGTAGCCCTGCGCATCGATGCTGGTCGCGCTGCCGCTCGTCGCATCGCCACCGCTGACCTGCGACGCAGCCTCGAGGCGCGACTGGAGCACCTTGCCTCTGGCCGCACCAATCTGTGCGAAGTTGGTCATCGTCCCATCGGCCGAGTCACCTCCGCCCGCGCCACTCGACGCATCCCCATCGTCCGCGACCGTCGTGCCCATGGCGCCCAGATCCCTTGCGCCAGCGAGCACGCTGTCCGGCACAGCGTAGAACCGTTGCCGCAGCGCCTGCCTGCTTCGTCGATTCTTGCCCGTCAGGTCACCGACTTCAGGCAGATTCGCCCACTCGTCGTCCGTCACTGTGCTCAGCGCCCTTTTCAGGTCCGTAAACTGCTGCTGTATCTTGGGGTTGTTCCGCTCATACTCCTCCCTTTCGGCCTGTTCGCGCGCCTCACGCTGTCGTCTTCGTCGATCCATCCTCTCCTCGACCCAGTCCCAGATCTTGTCGGCCTCTTCGTCATCCTTGTCGTACACGCCTCCCGCAAACAGCCCAACCTCGTTGTCAGGGTCCTGGAACCGCTCGTCGTCATTGCCGCCGTCGTCTTCCTTGTCGTCCTTGTCCTTTTTGGCACCGTCGAGACCGAGTTGTGCTGCGCGCTTGGCGAGCATCTCCTTCATTTGGTCATCGCTGGGACCCTCGCGCGCAGGACCGAGATCTGACCGGGTCGTGAAGCCCGTCGCACCGCGACCAAGACCGGCGACATAGTTCTCGGGCGCCGGCTGGCTGAGGAAATCGCGCCGAGTAGCCATGTTGGGCGTGCGTGGTGGAGAGAGAGGTGCAAAGTTGCAGATGGATCAATGGGTGGATGACTGATCGTAGTTTCAGTCGCGTTGGAGGTTGTCAAGCTTGGGTGGTGCCAATAAGGTTGATTTGCACGCGTAAGCTTTGGTCTACCCGCACAGACGGCCACTAAATTGGTACCATTGCAGAATTGTCACCATCTCTTATCGATAAGCCCTCCAACCCAAAAAGTTTATCCCACCGCCGACAATGTCGCCTTTACCCCACGACAATAGATTCCCATCCTGCCTCACCGTACCAACGCTCCACGTTTGCCTGGTCTCTTCCCAAGCCATGGCGAAAGTGAAGACGCCCAAGCGCAGTGGCGCATCCTCGAGCCCATACGAGCGACCCTCAAAATCCGCCGCCGCTGCCGCCGCCAAGAACAACGTCTTCAAGTTTAACACCAATGTCGGCCAGCACATTCTCAAAAACCCCGGTGTCTCCGACGCCATTGTCGAAAAGGCCTTTCTCAAACCCACCGACACCGTCCTCGAGGTCGGCCCTGGTACCGGCAACTTGACAGTCCGCATCCTCGAGCGCGCCAAGAAATGCATATGCGTGGAACTCGACCCCAGGATGGCGGCAGAGGTGACGAAGCGTGTGCAGGGCACGCCGGAGCAGAAGAAACTCGAGGTCATGCTCGGCGATGTGATCAAGACCGAGCTGCCTGCCTTTGACGTCTGCATTTCAAATACCCCTTATCAGGTACGTGGCTTCATCTACGGCTCTCGTCGAAACTAACAAGGAGCAGATCTCCTCGCCTCTCGTTTTCAAACTCCTCGCCATGCCAAATCCCCCACGAACCTCCGTCCTCATGTTCCAGCGCGAATTCGCCCTCCGCCTCACCGCCCGACCCGGCGAGACGCTGTACTGCCGTCTCTCTGTCAACGCGCAGTTCTGGGCCAAGATCACACACATCATGAAGGTCGGCAAGAACAACTTCCGCCCTCCACCACAGGTCGAGTCCAGCGTCGTGCGCATCGAGCCCAAGATCGGCAAGGACAGGCCCAACATTAGCTGGGACGAGTGGGACGGCGTGCTGCGCGTCTGCTTTGTGCGCAAGAACAAGACCCTCCGCGCCAACTGGCTCGGCACCAAGGAGGTCGTCAACATGGTGGAGCGGAACTACCGCACGTGGTGCGCCATGAACGGCGTGGCCGTCGACGAGAGCATCGTGGAGGACGGGGACGACGCGGCTGGCGATGATGTCGACATGGAGGCTGACGCGGGCCCCGACGCGATGGCGGTGGACGAGGACGAGGAGGTGCCCGATTTCTTCAAGGAGCAGCAGCAGCAAAGCGGCGTGCCCAAGACCAAGAGCAAACGCAAGAAGACCAGGGTCCACGAGCTGGTCCGCGAGAAGATCCGCAAGGTCCTCGAGGACGTGACCGAGTTGGCGGACAAGCGCGCGGGCAAGTGCGACGAGACGGACTTTTTGCGGCTGCTGCACGCCTTCAACGAGGAGGGCATTCATTTCTCATAGACAGCGCGGGTGCGCATATGGCGTTTCAACGGCGTTTGGGAGGATTGGGCTTTCAGGGGCAGCCAGTGCTTTCGTAGGATGATACAGACGGGCGTGTCCGAAAAGACATTGACGACATGAATGAACTTTTTGCCTGGCGATTCACTTGAACTAGATGACACCGTGAGATCATACAGTAGTAGCAGTAATAGCAACGATTTGATTTGTGGTATCTTTGGTCTCCCTTCCCATGGGCCCCAGAAGTGTACGTATACACTGTTTTCGAAGTAAAAGGTTTTCCCCTGCAGTCTGTCGGTCTTTTGTCATGACGCGTTATAAATACAATAAGGCAAGTTTCGAACCGCTCCATCTATCGCTAATGTCAGAGCAAAACAAAGAAGATTCCTTCAAACGATAAGCCCTGCGCAACGCGAGGCAAGGCTGCGCCAGAAATAAGGAAAGGGAAAAGGCCCAAACACCAACCAGTGGGTCGCCGCCCACATAACCAAGTGAAGAGGATTGCTCCGTTTGCTAGCTCGCTCCATGCTGATGCACGCTCGATGTACACGAAATGGAAGACAAAGGGAAAGGGGATGGCAGGCTTCAGCCATCTTGCGTGGCATTGGGCCTCAGGGACGGGTCGTTGGCCGAGTTTGGCGTGACGTGCGTCCGCCCCGACACGGTCGCACTACGGACGCGCGTGCTCAGAGGCAGGCTGTACTTGACGACACCTTTGACGATGAGGTCAAACTCGTCCTGGTAAATGCGCTCCCATCGCTCTGAGCCGCCCGATGTGCCGTTACCCGGGTAGGGGAGCTGCATTTCGCCCGAGGACGAAGATGTGCCCTTGTGGAAAAGTGAGCCCTCGAACGTCAGGGGGCTGTCGAACTCCGTGATCCGCCCCAGAAGCACATTGGGTCTGACGGCGTCATCGTCGGGTAGATCATTGATCGGATCGTCGAGAACATGAAAGTCGTCCGAATTCTGAGGCACTTTCCACCAGTCTGAGTCTGTACCGGCGTGTTCAGACTTTGCAAAGATTTCCAGATTCGCTTGGTCCACTGTGACAACGACAATATTGGGGTTGTGTGCTTTAACTGTCAAGTCGAACATGAGGACCTGCTCACTGGTCACCACATTGTTGATGGATAGGATCTCAATGTCCGTCATCGGTTGCGAAGTGGCGAACATAAAGCCAATCGCACCCGTGATGACGAGCAGGAGCATCATTGTGAGCACGAGGCATGCTGCAAACCTGTTGAGGTACGATGGGCGGCGGTCAAAGGACTGAGCTTCCGCTTGCCTCAAGCTGTGCGGACCCCTTCGTCGACCGTTCCCTGGCCGGCGCGCCGACCCCGGTCCCATGAGAGGCGTGCGCTCGTCGTCCGCTCCCGTTGTTGCCTCGTCGGCATCGTAGTTGGACAGTTGATAGTTGGATCGCTTATGGCTCAGTCCATTCGCCAAGTAGCCTCTAGGACTGGGCGGGCCTGACGAGTTGCGAGACTGCTGGCCAGCAAGCTTTGATTTCGCGGCGTTCGGAAAAGGCGACTCGTTGTCGAAAAGCGAGGCATGGCCGTTCCCAGGCTGGCGTCCCCAGCGTCCAATGTGATGGTGATGGCGCACGGTACCTCGGCCCGAGCCACCAGCGCTGCGACCAGTGCCTTTCCCGTCATCCTCGGCGTTTAGGTTTTCGCTCCCCGGAGCGGCGAGCGTGTTCACAAATTTCATACCCTTCTTCGGGCCGTGCGCGGGGGGGGCCGAAGTGCCTTCCATGACACCATGGATGGAGCGGAAATGCTGGCGGTCTGCCTGGCTGGCCATGCTCGTAGCACTTGGCGTTCGCGAGTGAAACCGGCGTGCTGTGCGCTCACTGGCGTCCGGGGGGTTGGAGTCGTACACAAAGGTCTCCTCAGAGTCAGACGTGTTGGCTTCATCAACGGCGCTCGCAATCTTGGCCTCAAAGACGTCTGCTTTAGAGGATGCTACACGAGGCGGACGAGTTAGCAATTTGCTCCCATGAGATGGACTCAAAATGGACCAATGTGTATCTCATCGATGGATGGGGTAGTGATGCGGTCTTGAGTTGAGCACAGTGGGAGCCTTACCATTACCAGAGCTCACGTTGATCTGTTTTCTGTTTGGCTTCTTTTTCTCTTTCTTGGGCTTGATGGTTTCGGTGCTAGGCTTGGCCTTGAGCGCATGTCCTTCTGATGACTTTGGGCCCGATGCCAGTGCCACTTGCGGTATGCTGGTCACGGTTTCGGTCTCGACGGTCATGTTCTGCGAGGAGTTGTCCGGCTTCACCTTGAACTGTTTCGAAGAGAGGGCGCTCGACTGACGCTGGACCATCGGTGGGGGGCCCGAGTTGGTACGTCGATCAGCCTTGGGTGTGCTGCTGTTGGTGTCGCTGGCCGTCTCTGTTTCAGAGTCTACAACTCTCGCTTTCGCTTGGAGCGTCGGCAGGTTGTTGGGCGCACCATCCGGCTGGCTTCCCAATCTTTCGTCAACTCGCGCCATGAGCGCCGCGTCGCTGGATGGGCTCGGGGAGTTGGGCAGGCTGACTTCTTGCACTGTCTCCAGGGCGCTGCGCGCTGGCGTCCTTGTACCCGAAGTTCTGGCCGAGTCTTCCGTGTCACTTCCCGACGTCGTTAGTAGAGGTTCCGGCGCCGAATGTGCTGGTTTTAGTGATGGTGAAGCGCCCTGGACGTTGATCGCTGGCGGCGCGTCTTGTTCGTTCCGGCGGCCGGCGGCCCCGGCAGCCTTGTTGAGTGGCGGAGGGGATCTCAGACGAGGTGAGACAGGCCAGCGCGGGCTTTCCCTTGACTCGGGCGCTACCGGTTTTTGGGGCGTTGGCGCTTGGATTGGAGGGTCTGAACTCGGAGGAAGCGAAGGCGTGGAGGCGGAGGTGAGACTCCTGGAGGACGCAGTGCGTATGGGTGCGCTGGCGCGTATTTGCATCTGGCGCGTCGGACTGATTTCTTGCTGTTGACTGTTCTTCCGTGACCTCGAGGTCAGAGGAGTGGCCGAAATTGTTCTTCGGGGATTGCGGCTTGGCGAGCCCTCTCGAGAGGCAAGAGGTGACGGTGTCATGGAGGTAGTAGCTGATGACTGGCGAGAGTGTTTTTGCGAGTCGGGTTGCGAGGGATCACCTGCGGTGTCGTCGTGGCTCACCGACGCTGGCGGCGTCTGGCGGCGAGTACCACTGCTGCTCATGTTGCTGTTGCTGATGCTGACGCTAGCCGTGACAAGCGCGTTGGGGGTCCGTGGGGTGGTAGGCGAAGAGGTCGATCGTGCATGCCACCGGGATGCACATCTAGCGGTGGTTCGAGGTGAAGACTGGATGGGATTGGATCATGTTGCCCATACAGGACGTGCTGATGCCCAACCCCAGGAAAATGGTGGTTGAGAAGGCCAGGTTTATGAACGCAGTGTGTGTGGCTTGTCTTGCGTGCCTGCTCCTGTGCCTATGTCGGTAGGTACGGTACGTGTACGTGCGTGGGTGGTCGGTCGTGCTGCTGCCGGTTGCCAGGTCTGTCAAGCGTCACAGGAGTACGGATACTGGAGGTACAATATTGTCCAGGCGGTTAGGGCGCAGTTGTCGGGTTGGAGAAGCGCAACGCTGTCAGGATGGCGTACTATTCGCAGGGACGAAGAACGAGAGAGGTGCGCACTGGCTGACTTGACAGCCAAAAAAACGTCGAATTGGGTCGGTCAAGATGGAAACGGGGAAGCGAAGGACCAGTGATGGGATGGTATGGGCGACGGAAGATTGTGAATCGAGACTTGCGGATGGGCAAGCATGACACAACCTGTCGGGTTGTCCAACAAAAGACTGGAGGAAGGGGATCCGCGCCAGGCGATATGCAGTTAGAGCCGGGTACAGCGCAAGCCTGATGGTGCTCTGGTGCTGGGCCGCCTGCCCTGGCACTGCATTGATGACGGTGGAGCAGTGCCCTCCGGCTGCAGACTGCGCCGTGTACAGAGTACGCGTCATCACGCCCAACGCACCAGCCTGGCGCAAGTACCTCTCTCTTGCAGGCATCATCGTTTGGGGCCTGTGCAAATTGCCGGACGAGAAAAGCACTTCACCTCAGCGTCATCAGTCGGCGCCTTCCGCTGCGTTATTCACACTCTGCTCCCTCAGGTGCCACACAGCCCAATCTGGTGATTCTCACTTTAAAGTTTGGACTATTAGTAAATGCAACAAACTTTGGCAACACAGTTGTTGTGTTGCGGCACTACTAAACGAGCGAGCAATGTACAGTAACAAGTGATTCCCCATGTCTTACTCGTGCCTCCATGAGTGTTAATAATAGGAAGTAGAAGTGTACCATGGCAGCTCCTACATGTACTTCTAGTCTTTTATTATCCTCCGAGGCTCGAATTAGCACCGCACGACTTTGCTATATTCACTCACTGTGCCTGGACCGAAACCTAGCCCTGGACTCACTGTGCCTGGACCGAAACCTAGCCCTGGCTGTAAGCAGGGACAACGCACTCCGCGGGAGCCAGGCGTAACGATGCCATGTGACCGCCTTGCCGAAGGATCTCCATAGGTGCTTCTACCACCAAAACAGGCTCGACCGCATGGCTCAGGATCCAGTGTGGAATCATCGGCAATTTATTCAGAACAAGAAAGGGTCGACTGACCCGAACGACACCGCCATTTTCACCTTGGCCCTACAGGCAGCCCGCAAATGTTATTGATCGAGCCCTAGAAATGACCTTTTCGTTGCTCCACCCATGCTCAAGCACGAGATGATGAACTGGCAACGCTGGCAGCAAGCAGGCCACGCTTGTTGGCCACGGGGAAGGTGCCGATGCTAGCGGACAGCCGGACCCTGCACGTTGTCCCGTTCAATCCGGTCACTGTTGTCAGCAACAACAGCATGAAATCTCGGTCAGAGGGGCTCCTCCTCCCATCTCCCAGTGGACGGAGAACGAGGGAAGGCAGCTGGAGCTGCGCAGAAACGCCTCAGATGACCCGGAATCGGTACGCACAATGCGACATTTTCTCCTCGACCTGTCTATCATGTTTGGTAGATGGACTATGCGACTTATTATGCTCATGTACCCCGCAAACATCCATGCCCGTAGGCTGTAGGGCGGCAGGGCCACTGCGTGAAATGCAGCCGTAGGTTTTGCTCCGGCAGCAGCGCAGCACCGCGAGAGCTGGATCACGATCCCCCATGATCCATTCCTGCCATGATTCCAGGTTTCTGGCCCACGGGTCACCGCTCCGTCAGACACGGCTACGTACGTAGTAATGTCGGACTGGGGGAACAAGGGCACATTTGTTGACATGTTCACAACGAGTTGACCGACACATCATGACATGGCCGCCGCCGAGTCATTTGTGCTTCCCGCTATTACTGCATTCGACAACGGTACCTGATCTTCCATCATGTTGCCCCGGGAGACCTCGGCGCATGGAAGGTGTGGCAACATCAACAAAGGGGCACAACCTACCTCGGCGGATCGCGTGTCAGTTTACCTCCCGCAGGATGTCGGACGGGGTGACGGCCAGGTGTTCATGCCTTAAGAGGCATTCTGGTGGTCAGATGTGCTGCCAATGTACCTGAGTTTGGGGGGCTCCTATATTACATTGTACCCCTGCTAAAAAGGATGCATCCCACCACCAGGCTATCTTCATAGCTAATCATCCTGTGAGATGGGTTCCAGGAAACTGAGAAGGCTTCGATCCTACGTTGAGAGGATCGGGACACTATCTAGGGACATGTTGTATCCGAGTCATCGCCAGCAAACATTTCTTAAACTTCTTCAGCACGGCCTCGTCGTGTTCCACAAGAATGCCAAGCTTCCATGTTACAGTGAAGGAGTATGGCTTGTTACTGGCGTAGCAACAGGAACTCAAAGCCCAAATTCTCTCCAATATCAAGCGACACAGGTATTTGGGGTCTGTTAAAACTGCTAGCACTTTAGCACCCATCGCTTCTAGGACTGGATCTGTCGTGCGGGTCGGTCCGTTGCGACGGACGTGGCTGTATCGCGCGTGCAATTGAGCTAACCTATAGTTCACAATGACAAGCTCGACGCCGATAACGACGTGGGATATACCCTTCTCTATGTTGGAAAACAGACAAACCCAACTTTGTTAAAAATAGTAGGGAGTATCCCTTGATCATACCACCGTAGAAAACAATGGCAATGCGCTCTTGGTGATACAACGCACCCCACGCTTGGATTATTTACCACACTTTTCCAGGTAAGCATGGAATAGATAACAAATTGACACATGAGTCAACATCTTTCGCCCGCATCGTCACACCATGAGGATGCCATTTTGGTCTACATTGTCCAGCCTCTGAGGCTTTGACACGACACCCCTGCCACGCCATGCAGCAGCCTCGTCTTCACGGTGGTGGTTGTGTGAGGCCTAACCATACGTAGTACACAGCGACGGGCGTAGTCCAGACCGCTATTCATGACTATGCTTTTGCACAGCCTAGAACACCTCATAAAGATTGCGCATAATATGCCATCCCTAGGTTCCACTGCGAAGCACGGCCCTCGGGAGACCAGCTGCTTTGTGCGGCCTGAAAATCGCGACGGAACATCCCAATCCCATTAGCCACTTACATACTGCCATAAACATGATACAGGCTTGTAGATAATGATTTGCATTAGAATGAGTGATAGCGCTGCAAGTCTGGTCACCCAGCCTAAATATACGTTGACAGGCACGACAGATACGACCCAGTGTAGCAGCCGTCGTGACCTTCTGCAAACCTAATCTTCGACTACAGTGAACCCATACAATGTCTTCAATCTCCGGACCAGCCGACAACACCGTCCATGCGCCGTCATTGACCGTAATGATGTATACATGTTTGCCTCCTGAACGCTGACCCAGTCGTACACCATATACCAAGGGACCCCCCAACGACACCATGTATCCAAGTGATTACTCGTGAAAATTATCCCAGCGCAGCCCTCTAGACAAATCGTTGCCGAGAATGAACGATCGCAGCGCCTCCGTCGGACTCTACTCCGAAATCGGGTTGCCCGTGCCCGTCGCCTCGTCCTTGCTGTCTTTCTTGGCCCAACTCCAGCTCGCAGGAATCCAGCTCGCCCGCTTGTCATTCTTGCCGACGTCGGGGTTTTCCTGCACAAGCCGCAGTGGCCGAGGCTTGCCGCCGGAAAACGTCGTCCCCTTGTCGCTATGCGAGCGCGGAGGCGACTGCGAAGGCGGCGTCGACAGGTCGCCTGAATCTCCGCTGACACTCGAGGTCTCGCTGCGCATGCCCGGGAAGTTTCCGCTCGAGGTGGTCGTGTTGCTGCCCGATGGATAACGAGCAGCTGTGTTGGGGTTGTTGCCCGACATGGACGCTGGCGAGAAGAAGGACTGCGAGTGACGAGGGTTGTTCAGAGATGGTGAAATAGGGCCGTCTGGCCCTTTGTACATCTGGCTCACAAGACTTGCCGCTCCCGTGTACTGTTCACTCTGTGGTCGCGATCTTCGCGTGCTGGTTGACCGGGTGAGGTTGTTGATGGGAATACTGGGCGCCGTCTCGGGATCGGTATGCGCCGAGTTGGCAGCCGGTGTGTTGGCAGGCATCATCGACATGGGACGTTGCTTGGCCTTCGCAGGTCCCCCAACAGCCATGGTCTTTGCTCTCTGCAGGAAGGTCTGGTTTTTGTCGCCAGGAGGCGCAGGAAGGTCCTTATTCGTATCTGCTGCTGGCTTGATTTCTCCTGTCGAAGTGTCGAGGATCGACTCAAAGTCCTGGTGCTGCAAAAGGCGCTCGATGATCTTGTTAATGTACAACGTCAGCGCCTTGTTCTGCTCCTTCATCGACTTGAGTTCGCTCTCGAGGCGCGATTCAGTGCGCGGCTTGTCGCTTTCGCCGTCAGCCTCGGCCACCTCGCTGAGTTCGTCTGCTAGAGAGGAGCCGCCAGTCTTGCCCTCGAGCGCAGCGAGTGCATCCTGATTCGAGTTGGCGCCCATGTAGCTAAAGTCGGTTTGGCCAAAGTCGCCCTTGAGAGTCCGCTCCTGCAGAAGCAACTGATAGCTTTCATTGTCCTCCATCAGACGCGCATTCGCCATACGCGCCTCCATGAGGAGGCGCTCGACTTCCTGCAGCCGTCCACCGCCTTGATTCTCCGTTTCCACGAGCTTGATCTGGGCCTCGGCGAGTTCGAGACGGAGCGACTCGATGAGTTTGTCTTTCTGGAGGATGAGCTTCGAGCTGTTGCGCGAGTCACTTCGCTGAAGAGACGACGGCGGTGCGAAGCTGTTGCCATCAAGAGACGGCGAGTGATTTGCTATCGTCGTTAGCATGAATGCGCGCAGAGACGTGAAAAATCAGATCTAACCTTGTCGCGAGGGCCTGCCCTCGTCGTCACCGTTGTTTCTTGACGCCAAGCTGTCCTTGAGCCGCTGTATCACAGTTTGCATCTCCTCTTCTCGATTGGCCATTTCCTCCTTCTCCTTGAGAATGGAGCTCCTCTCCGACTCGTAGATGGATTCCATCTCTCTGATCTGGCGCGTCGCCTCGCGTTTCTCGTTGCTGAGCGTTTCGATGTGTTCCTCGAGTTCGTGTACCTTCTCCTCCATCTTGGCCGATTCTTTCGTAGAGTCCTCCAGCTTTGATTGCAGCACGTCGATTTGCTTCTTGTATTGCTCAGACTGCTTTTCTTCCTTCTCGAGTCGTTGCTGCAGATCTTCGACTGCGGCCGCGGCGTCCGCTCGAGCCTCCGAATCGGCGCCGCTCATGCCGCCCGTGTCTCGTCGCGTGATTGCTGCTCGGGCTGACACTGGCGTGCCTGTGCGAACTGATCGTGTGCGGGCGTGTCCACTGGCAGGTGTCGACGTTGAGCGCGCCGAGCTACTGCGCGAGGGTGACGAGCTGGGGGATGAGCCGGTCTCCGCGTTCGATACTCGCCCGACGCCTCCAGAAGGAGGCTTCTTGGGGGCGGTGGACATGATGATTGCTGGCGTACGGTCGTGTAACTAATGCTCGATGGGTGTTGAGACAACTTCGGCCAGTATATACGATCAAGGCGTGGGCAGCGGCGACTGTATATCTCGAAAAATACGGTGTCGGGTTGCTTGCTTCGACTCCTAAGTTCTGTAGTGATATCGAAGGACCCCTGGTCTCGAGGTCTTGACAACAAAGGGGACAAAGCGGACAGTCTCCAGCTGGGGCGCCACACGGTGCTGCCCCGCCGAAACCGATGTTTCGTGCTTAGCGTGTTTGAAAAGACTGGCTTCAGTGTGCAGCGTCGCGCCGTCACTGAGGCGTGAATTAGAGGCCTGTTATAAGAGAAACAAATACTACAGCATCGAATTTCTGTAGATTGCACAAGAAACTCAATAACTATCGAGTCGCCTTCGTCGTTCATGTAGAAAGCCGTTACAATCCGGGTACCACCTCGCTACCCTGCGCCTCACCTGCAACCCCACGCGCCACACAGTGCGCAGCCACTCGTCGACTGGGATCCCAAATTAAGGCATAATTAGAGGAATGCAATTTCTCGGCATTGTGCTATTACAGCACCATGTCTTATAGGCGGCTTGGGAGTCGCATTGAGTAGGACATGCAGACCATACACAAGAAGGCATCATGAAGAACAAGCTTGTAGCGCGGAGGGATCATTGTATTGTTTCATTTGGGCTAAGATCATGTGTCTGGTCACATTGACGAGCCCAAGACTGGGTGTGCAAGCACCCACAGCCACCTCATTTCGCATCGCATGACTGGTATCCTCGAAAGCCCAAAACCAATTTTCCGAAACGCCTCCTAATGCATTTTCCGTTGGCCCAGACCATTTAAGCCTGCTGGTCGGCGAGGATATCGGAGTCACCGGCGTCGAGGATGGCCATGGTGCCGCAGCGGAAGAGCTTACCGCAAGCGGTACCGAGCTCAATCTGTAGAGGAACGTGTAAGCCGATGTGCACCCTCCAAAGTCTGGACAGACTTCTTCTCTGGGTATGCTGTGGAGGATCCCTCCAGGACAGCAGAGGCAGATGCAGAAGCAGAAGCAGAATCTACGAGGCTGAGAACTTACGTTGTTGCCGCCAAAGTGGTGGATGGGGGCCTTGGAAAGCATGGAGTAGTACTCAAGCTCGCTCTTGCGGAGAGGAGGAGTGTTGCCAGCAATGATGATGAGCTTGGCCTTGCCGGAGCGCAGGGACTTGAGGGTCGACTTGTAACCAAGGGTGACTGCGCACACGTTAGATGGAGGATTTTGATGCCATTGAGGTTGGGCGTACCCTTGCCAGACTTCATCACAAGCGCAAGCTTGGAGTTGAGGGAGTTGGCATCCTTCTTGCTCTTCTTGACGGCCATCTTGTCGTTGGATTGCTGGGCGTTCCTCGAGGTGGCTTTTGGTGATGTGGTGTAGGTTGAATCGGCAAGAAGTTCGCTGCGTGCTGCTGCGATGGATTTTGCACTTCCACCAGACCATGATCGCGGCATGGTGGGGCAAAGGGCACCACACGACTGGCCAATCATCATGAGCTCCACCAGAATCGTTAAGCCCTAAAGTGCCGAAGTTCACACGACGCCACCACTCTTGAGTCACACGGGCTTTGAAATCAGGCGAATGGGTGGATTTGTCAGTGCAGCGCTCCAGGAGGACTTGGGTCTTTTTCGCCGGACGAACTTGCATCTCCCCTCGATCAACAACACCACCCCCACGACTCACCAGCAATACCGTCAAGATGGCTCGCCGTCCCGCCCGTTGCTACCGCTACTGCAAGAACAAGGTGAGTTTTTGACGGATGGAGAGAGCGTGGACGGCCTCGAGGCTCCCGGCTGAGCGCACCCGGGGGCTTCTCTGGTCGACATGCGTCACGAATTGTTGGAACAGAAGCATCTAACATCATCACCAGCCGTACCCCAAGTCGCGCTTCAACCGTGGTGTCCCCGACCCCAAGATCCGCATCTTCGATCTCGGTCGCAAGCGTGCCAACGTCGACGACTTCCCCCTCTGCGTCCACCTGGTCTCCAACGAGTATGAGCAGCTGAGCTCTGAGGCCCTCGAGGCTGCCCGCATTTGCGCCAACAAGTTCCTCGTCAAGAACGGTGGCAAGGAGTCGTTCCACCTCCGTGTCCGCGCTCACCCCTTCCACGTCGTCCGTATCAACAAGATGTTGTCTTGCGCCGGTGCCGATAGATTGCAGACCGGTATGCGTGGTGCCTTTGGCAAGCCCAACGGCACTGTCGCCCGTGTCAACATTGGCCAGATCCTCATGAGCGTCCGCACCCGTGACTCCAGTATGTTTCTCCTGGCAAATTTTGCGATGCCTACGTCATACTAACTTTCCACAGACCGTCACCTTGCTCTCGAGGCCTTCCGCCGTTCGCAGTACAAGTTCCCTGGTCGCCAAAAGATCATCGTCTCCAAGAACTGGGGCTTCACCCCTCTTCGCCGTGACGAGTACCTGGAGCGCAAGGCCGCCGGCCGTGTCAAGGTCGACGGTGCCTACGTCCAGTTCCTCAGCAACCACGGTAACCTGAGGCAGAACATGCGCCGCTTCCCCGAGGCTTTCCAGCAGGAGGCTTAAATGGAATTGGTACATGGGTTATGGCGTCAATGAGGAATGTTACATAGACTCTACGGGGTGTAACGACAATTGATTTGAGGCTTTTGTCTCCGGATGGTATCAAAGGCAGTGATCTTTCACAGTGCATGCTGAGGCGGGTGATAGACAGGAAGTGCGGAATGTGTAATGAACCCCCTCACGCATCGAATGATGAACCTCTGGCACTATGCTCAGTCCGCTACCGCAGGCTATCCCCATACACTTGTACCATACCCAACCCCATTACATCTAGTTCGCTGGCTCATTGCGGATGAGGATGGGATATTAAAGTTCCCAGAGCAAGAAACCCACGCAGCGAACGCGCAGAGCAGTCGTTAGGGCCAGGCACATCCCCTTCCATCAACGTGGCAGCTAGACACTACCTTATGGTGCATTATGCTTCCCTTTGCGTACGTTGTAGATCTCGCAATTGCGTTGATGTGCTTTCAGGCTCGTGTCGTTGAAGCATAAGACGGAGCAAGGTAGCAGATAGGCCGCAAGGTACTGAGTAAACTGTCGGCCTCAGTACCGAGTACTACCTAGCTAGACTTATCAAAAGCATAAGCGCAAACAGTGGGATGCGCAGCTAGCGCTACGTCCGCTCTCTCAGTCCCTGAGGCTGGTCCCAGTATCCATACAATGCAAGCAGAACGTGCCCGTATTGCTATCCAGTATCGGCTCCTCTTTTTTCTACCAGTAAGCACATTAGGCGCGGATATATTGAGGCTCGACCGCCACACATCAGGCTGGTCGGATAGACGGGACTGGACAGACGGCTATTGATTAGTCCAGTCTTCCGTCAGCGTTTGAGGAGTGACAACGCACGCGACTACTTTCGCTGGACGACAGCTGTCCTGGCCGACCGCCCCCACTCTAGTCGCAGATCCTCCTCCCGATGCTGTTGACTGAATGACGCCCAAATCAGGGACTCGAGTCAGCTGGGCCTCTCTGCCACAGGTGTAGCCACCCGAGCCCCCCAACAGAGTCGGGACGCCATTTCGTCAATTCCCTGTTTCCCCTTCTCCTTGCATCAAGTCACAAATTAGGGGTATCGGCGAGGAAACTCCTCGTACACTCCTCGAGCCTTCATCCGATACTAATCTCCCTCAACATTGCTGCATTCGTCGACGCGGGGACTTGATGGCTCGCTAAGGCTACGGCGGTCCACTGAATCTTATCGCCATCTGCCGTTATCAGCAGACCCCAGTCGATCGCTACCATTCCCCGATAACCGTAACCTGAAGCCATCGTCATTAATACACCACACCACGTCCTTTGAGCTGAGGAACGCTTTCTGCTCAAAAAACGCCAGAAATCTAAAATGGCGTTCCATCAGCCGACTCGCCAGGCTGTGCAGTGGGCGTTTCGCCAGGAAGATCGCGAGACTGGCGTGCCCCAAGCCCGCCCATCGGTGGACCCGCATCGTCTCGATGAGTCGCAGACCAGCTGGGTACTCTTTGCTCCGGCTACAGATGCAGGAACAGCGACTACAGCAACAGAATCGGAATTCAGCGCAGCACGACCAGCGAGTGTACAAACCCCCGGACGATCGAGGCAGAGCGATCTCGGCAGTCTACACACGGCTGCGAGGTCGGAGAGCGATGCACCGTCAGCGGCTCCATCAGTAGACGAGGCAGTGGGTGAGGAGGACGGGGAATTGGACAGCCTCGACAGCCACCTCCCCTCCTTTCGCTCACTGCCAGGAAGGCACTCCCATTCACAGCAAGGCAATTATCAAGACGCAACTGTGTTTCCCGGCCACGACGGGCTTGGCTCGTTCAACTTGAACAATCTTGCGTCTGCTGCAGAGGCCCAGGACCACCTCTACCAGTTCGAGCAGTTCAACCCAAAGCGGACTCGCCGGCGAAGGGAGAGTTTCGAGCACCCACATATTGACTGGGAGGACGAGCGGGTGCGGGAGGCAGAGAAAACGCAGCGCATCGAAGCCTGGCGCCTGGAGCATAGCCAGGTTCTCCTGGAAGAGATCCAACGAGAGACCCGGCGAAGGCGGAAGTCCCAGGCTGCTCTCCGACATGTGCGGGCGACGCAGCCTGCCGCGAAAGCCTCGCAACCCATCGATGACTCTGACAACATGGCCTGGCATGATGAGGACGACGATGTGGCGGCAGACCAACACGCTGATGGCTTCCTCGCCGCATTCACGCAACGAGTCATCAAGGACATTCTTGGTATCGATGACCGCATGCTGTCAATACTCTTTGGCGAGGGCATACCGGAAAGCGAGGAGCTCTCGAGCACGCCGCGAGCCTCGCAACTCAGCGGCCAGATCGCAGAGTCAAGTGAGTCGTGGCAGACGCAAGTGCTGGAGCGGGTCTCGCGGGAGCTCGGGCTACTGGTTAACCAATTGTCCCATCATCCCGGAGCCTTCTCAACGTATCAGCGGATGCAGCAAATGCCCCTGCCATACGCTGGCCTACCTGTGATACCTGAAGTCGGGAATGCTTTGGACACAGAAGGCCACCGTGATGCATCATCAGAACGGCCCCAGTCCCCCGAATTCGCACCAACAATACCTCAAGCGACTCGAGCTCTGAACATCCCAGGGCGTCACGACACGACGACTGAAGAGGATGTGAAAATGGGCGACGCATTCACAAAGGAAGAGTGGGAGCGTGACCTTGACATCAAACTGGTCTTCAAGTACATCCGGTCCCGCTTCACCTCACGCAGTGCGGCACCTCAGGCTGCTACCAACAGCTCGTCCAGCATGCAGGATGCGGCCGCCAAGGCCGCGCGTGTCCGTCAGCATCACCCATTGATTGCACGTCCGCGCACGGCGGCCGAGCGGCGATCGTTCAAGGTCGTCGCTGGACCGAGCAGCCCTGTCGGCATGCGCCACCACAGCAGCTGTGCCAGCCAGAGCACGCGGCGATCAGCGAGAAGGAGCAGCGTCTCTTCGCGTCATTACTGGGACATTGGCGGCTCTCTGGGGACTGGATCCATGATCGCGCCAACAGGGCCGATGGGGAGTTGGGGAGAGGTCTGATGGCACTGGGAGTGTGCGCATAGTGTACGATATCATGACATGGGAGCATATGCAGCGCGTTATCTTTAGGACATATTTGAAAGGTTACAATATACACAATGTTGGTGTGATCGAAAGCCGCCATTACTTTCTCTTCCACACCACCGCGCAACACAGTCCGTCGAATCATCATTTCGCCTCACGTGTGATTCGTGATTCTAGAGTCATCGTCAAGATCTCCGGCAGCGCGCATGTCGGCTACCACCCAATAATTGACGCAGCCTCGCCGTAGACGAAAGAACCTTTGCGTGATAGACAAGTGAACATTGACTTGGAGGCAAAGACACACCGCCCGCTGTGGTTGACTCAGAGACGGGGAATGCTTGCAGGTAGATCCTATTGGTGAATGGTGACAATCAGCGAGAAGTACTGTCAGGAGAACGCGCGCCGCGTCAAGCCCCTCATCACACCAAAATGCGCGCGAATTACAGAGAGGATACTCCCGAAGGTACTTAAAGGTGGATCCAACTGGGCGCTGCTTTATCCAGGGCCTTACACATCTGGGTGGCCTTGGAACTGCGAACTCGCTGGAGGATTGGAATTAATCGCTTCCTAAGGCGAAGGGGCAAGGTATTCTGTCCGGCCATTCAATTCCAACATTTATAATTCGCTCAACGACATGAAAGAGTCGTTGTCCCCGCGTACGCAACAGCCCTCCAGCCATGCCCGGGGTCAAAACCAGCGGCCCCGAATTGCCCGACCTGGACTGGCGCAGCGCGTCGGGGCGTGTCGCAGACCCACAAGACGCTGGCGCCCGCCCGCCTCCACGACAAGTCCCGACCAGCAATCGCCGTCGACGACTTTGGGTCTGGCAACTGATCCTCGTCCTGCATCTGCGTTCGTCTGCCTTGCGCTGCCTTGAGTGCTTTCCCACCTATATATATCGGGTTGCCCCTCGTTCTCATTTCATCAATTGTATTCATTTTCTTTGCTCGTCGTGGGCAGCGGGCAGGCATATTGAGCCCAACAGTAAAGCGCAATTGTCCAGGCCTCTCGACTGATCGCGAAATGTTTCCTTGGTCAGTCGTCATCCGCGCCAACACATTGACCCGTCGGGTCGCTTGCCATCATATGGACTGACTTTGCGCTTAGTGCAATGTTCTAGATACCGACAACCTCATTGCACGACCGCGTTGGTCCGAGCTGGCTGCTCGTCCTCGAAGCGCGCGCCCAGCGACGACGGAGCCCACGAGGCCATGATACCCGATGGCGACGAACGCTTACGACTATGAAAACTATGGCGCGCCCTTTGGCGACATATACAATGACCCCGTCGCCGCACTGCCCCGCCCAGGCACGGTTGGCCTTCCCGGAGGAGCGTGCAACTATGTCGACCTGAGTCCTGGTGCTAATGGCGCCAAGTGTGGTTGCCGACGATTCTGGGTAAGGTCCGCAGAGATAAGCCCGGATATTGGCGGCGCAGGGTGGTGTATGTGCAATCACCATGCCTGCTTCCATGATGATGGACCTCGAGATATCCCTCCCCCCGTAGAGGCATATGGACCAGGACAGGAAAATGAGCGCCCAAGGACTGGTCGCGAACCTCTGAGCCCTATGGTGGACCTTGGACTGCAAATGCCGCCGCCGCCTCCTGTGGCCAATCCTCGGATGGACTTTCCAATATTTGACGACGGCCTAGGATTGTTTCGCAACATCTCGGATCAAGCCCCCCTTGGGCAGCTCCATGGACCACAGGATGCCACGAACCCTCCTGGATCTCTCCCCGATACGTTGGCATGGGGCGATGCGGGACCCTCGCTTGCACCGTCAATGCCCAAGAGTGTTGTCCCTCCTCACACAATCTGCCCCTCCCAGGCCACGTCTACTACTTCCTCCGTCAGGGCCAGATATCTTCGTCCGTTTGCCGGAAAGGGACTCGCTACACTTGATATCCCTAAAGAGCTGCCCTATTGCTCACCATCGCGGTTTCTCCCAGGATTCTCGCAGTCGTCTCAGGTCCCAACGAATGCCATGAGCAATCCCACCGTGGTCGGAGGGGATACACAAGCTGAGATCCGTGCCCAACCATCTCAAGGCGTGGATCGGGAGACCTTTCAAAATTTGTCTGATACTGTTGGAGCCCATGAGCAGCGCTTGGATCGTTTGGAGACACTGTCCTTCTCGGCGCCTGCCCATGACGACTGTCAGGAAAAACACGATCACACTGACCTGCGGATCACCGATCTGGAGAGTCGAATGGAGGAGGCAGAAAAACTCAATGCCGCCCGGCAGGCCGAGAAGAATGATGATGCCACTGCTAGTGTAGCATCATTCTCAACAGCCGGACCAATCCACTCACAAGATTTCCAAAGCCAGTTGCAGGCCTTACAAGCGCAGGTCACGTCGCTGCAATCCTCTCTGCCAACATTTATCCATCCTTGGGAGGTAGAGGTCGTCTTCTTGCCATTTCCGCTTAAGAGGCTGTGGCTGGAACCTCACCAATTCAAATCGGAGGCAAATGGGCTTGACGACTGGACGCAGATGCCCATGACCTGCAGCGCGAATTCGAGACGCTCAATGTCCCCGTTTCCAGGTGACTGGGCGCCGAAAGACCATGATACCGAATGGCTCCTACCCAAGGCCTGTGGTGATAAGAGCATCATTGACCGAAGGTTGCGGAGTCGTGGTCTGATTAGGACGGTCTCTGTTAAAGGCGGAGACGCACGCAGTGTCCAAACCGCCATGCGTTCGGTATTTGGTGACACTTGGAAAGAGATGGGGCTTCCCTCCGCCCCTGAAGCCCCCGGCCCTCCACATTCGCAGTTCCTGGGTCTACAGTCATCTTGGATTCCCCTGCGCAAAGTTCACAAAGATTCTCGACTCAGGTTCCTCACGCCGGCGGAGATGCTCAACCCAACTGTTTGGGACGTGCAATTTCTCAACTCTGTGATGATGCGCGCTTCCGAGCCGCGTCTTTTCATCACTCATCCTGACGCCTATCTTCAAGACTTTCAGTCGTACGAGACGGGCTGGACCTGGCAAAGAGTGCGCGAGCTCACTCGTGTCTACACGGAGAACGAATCCTCACAGGAGGTGCCCGAAGCCGATGCGCTCGAAGACTGCTGGGCTTGGACCGACACCCTGGACGAGTTGCCAGGCACACAGACTTCCATGAGCATGCGCAACGAGCGCAGTGGCCTCCGTGCTTCTACCGGATCGCCTGCTGTCCAGAACATGACATCGTGGCGGTCTAGCAGCCCCATCGTTGGCGCATCGTCTGCCGGCCAATCTCTCATCCGTCGCAACAGACGGCCCTCTTACATCCGGACTACCTCGGTTCCGCTGGAAGGTGTCGGTGGCCACCCCTCGCCCATGACAACGGCACGTCGAAGGGTCATGTCAGGTGGCCACAGCAGACGAGCATCGCCCAGCGTCAGGGGAGCTCCACAATTCGCTGTCAGTAAGAGACGTCGGGCAAGGTCACCCAGCTATGCACGCTTCACACCACGGTTCACCACGTCGCCGAGCCCCATGCCCATGTCACATGAGCGACAGTATGTCCGAGGCACTACCCCCTTCGCCTACGCGACACCACACAGCAATGCGCCCTTACAAGAGGCGCGTACCATCCGTTCAGGAAGTGCCGCGCCTATTCCTGCCGAGTACATGGCCGATATGGCCTACGACGAATTATACGATATTGAGATCTACGAGAGCGATTCGGAGATGTCGTTTGGCGAAGACGACGACGACGATGAGGAGGACGAGGAGGATAACATCGCCTCGGCAAATCTCAGTGCTCTTGTTCCCCATGCCCAGCCACAGCGGCGGACACACCTACCAGAAGATGAACCCTGGCCGGGAATCGAAGATCAGGAGCAGCAAATGTCGGATGGCGAGAATGTCGACCCTGCCGAGGACAGGCGGAGTGTTGCGAGCAGTCAGCCATCAGAATATCCCAGCACGAATCGCGCGTGGCCGGAGGATACGGCTGCCGGTTTTCGCATCCACGAGGATGCGTGATGATATCTCGAATTGCTTACACTGCTGTACATGATTTCTTTCTGTTGGCTGCGAATCGAAGAAGGCATGGCGTTTGTTACGATATACCACCACACATACGTATGAGAGTTTGTTGGCAATCCTTGGTTGGGCAATTTATTAGTAGATAGCAGATTGAGGTTGCGTGTACTGTAGTGATCTCTACTTCTGTACAATGGAATCTTCTCACCTCGCACGCAGACTTCACGCACACGTTCATATCTTGAATGTAATCGTTGATGACATAAATTCATAGCGCTGGTCATAGTTTGTAAAGGGGGTATCGACCACCGCCGCACGTCGTCTAAAGCAAACAAGTTCCCAAAAAAAAAGCCAGCCTCACTCCGTTCCAAGCCAAGTGTATCGGAAATGCCATAACTCTACTTTCCCATTGGAAAAAGGAAAAATGTCCCTCAGTACCATGTTCCCTTGGGGTCAAGCTTGTACGCGATCCGACACTTCTCCAACTGGCAGAGCGTCGATCGGTTCAACGACTTGAACTTGGGCCCGTCAGGCCCCGTCACGTAATGGTACTGTCCGAACAACCGCCACTGCCGGATGTCGGCCAGCGAGTAGACCTCGTCGCCCCAACGACCGGAGAAGTGGAACCAGGATGTCGGCGCAGAAGGGTTCTCGGCGGCGGGCACGAGAGACCTTGACTCGTGATGAGGGAAGGCGGTCTGTTGATTCAAGAGGGTGTCTTCAGGCGGAATCTCGGGTGTAGTGTCCGGGTTTCTGTCGAACGATTCGCGGGTGTAATCATAATGGTAAGCGTATTTGTTCAGCGCTGGGTCCCACAGGGGACCTTTATCTGTGATATCCCGCAGCAGATCAAAGGGGATAATGTACGGATGAGGACCGGGCAGCGGGTACATGGCATGCGAGCCGACGGCCGAGTAGATGATGGGTCGGCCATCGCTGGACTTTTCCATAGCCTCCCACGCGTAGGCTTGACCGCCCTCGTGCTCGGAAAAGTACATGCCCCTGGGCACGCCGTTTTCGAAACGGACCATGCAGTGCTCCCAGTCACCGACGTGGTTCCCGAACCGGACGCCTAGCACGGTCTGGCCGAGGTTGTACGAGTAGAAGAAGAACCAGAATGCGTCGACAATGCCGGAACCCTTGTCGACGACGACGAGCACGGCGGGAGCAGCCGAGTAGCCATCAGCGTCGGGCTTGTGACCGCGCGTGGTCAAGCGCTTGGCCTGCTGGAGATCCGAAGGAAGCGAACGGGGTGTCTTGCGCGGGTCGGAGATGCGGTGGAGCGGATGCGCCTTGTCGACGTCGTACCATGTCGTGGACTCGCGATCAATGGGCAAATCACCGCTCTTGTGCTTGTGAGGTGGCGCGATGCCCACGCTCGGATCTTCCTCAAACGGCGTAGGGATACTGTCGTGGCTGTGGAGCCAGTCCGGTCGCTGCTCGACGTCATCGTTGCTACGCAGCACAACAGACCCGCCGAGCTTGTTCAGCTGATGCAGGTTGGACAGGGACCATGGTGTTTCGGTTTTATTGAGAGGCTTGCCGTCGACGTAGACGGTCATGTGCTGGACGTGCTCCTTGATGTCGGACGGCCAGAACTCCTCGCCCGAGTAGAGATGTACCAGCGGCGCATACTGGTTGACATAGTCCGGGATCTCCTTGAGCACTCGTCTTCTCTCGTGCCTGTCCCGCTTCTTGTCCGCCCTCGGGGGCTCGTCATCTTCCCAGTTCGTCGCCCTCTTCCTCAGCTCGCCGCGGATCTTGTCGTTCTCCTCCCAGAAGCCGTCGACCAGGCCGTCCAGCGCTGGGGGGTCCTTGCGAAGATGGTGCAGCCCGCACAGCGAGATCCATCGACAGGCCTGCCGGTCGAGGAAGTAATGGCTGCTGGACACCCAGCGACGGTCGCGTGCGCGCTTCTCAGCATTCGGTTCGGTGGGGTCGAGGTATCGCGGTACGGCCCATGCAGTGAATGAGGCCAGTATCACGAGCGTGGTGAGGATGATCAGCCGCCGAAGCCAGATCACCGCCATCGTGTGCCTTTTCGCTGTGAAGGAGACCGCAGATCGAGGCTTTCCCAAAGGCGAGATGGGCAAATCAGAGGTGTCTGGGACCTTCGGACGTTTTGTGACGATTTAGACTTTGGCCGAGACCCGACGCGGCCGTTGGCAGCGTCGCGGGGATAGATGGATTCGTCACAGCTGACGACAGCCTTCAAGGTCTTCGAGGAGGAGTGAGATCCGAATACAGATCGAGCAGCCGTTTTTGCCGACTTAAAAGATCCCGCAGGCGCAAAGCAGGAACGACTTTTCGCGAAGGAGGAGGATGCGAGAGTGGCTTGGGCGGGTGCAATAGTCCGGCTATGAGCGCATAATGTCTACATGGACGTTTGAAAAGATCCCCGGACCGTGCGGTGTAACGATAGGGAGCAGATGCAGAAGAAGAGAAACAAGAATAAGGAACAGGGAGTATCGAACTCGAGACCCGGGGGTAGGCAGCCGACTTGAGGCGGTGGAGGATGCGCGGAGAGACACAAGGACGACCAAAACGCCGCCGGCGTGTTGGAGAGGCTTCGAGTTGCTGGTGCGGCTCTGGCACTGCATATCACCATGTGGGGACACACTGTGTGTTAAGGCCGCGGGGCCATTCAGCGCAATGGACCTATCAGAGCCAACGATAAGCACATGAGGCCTGATGCAGGGGAACAGTGGAGAGAAGCACCGACCGCCAGACCCCCAAAGGCGACGAATTGACAGGCACCCCGAAAGCCCCAATGGGAAGCTTGGCGCCTCGTGGCTCGTGGCTCTAGTCAGTCTGTCCGTCCTCGCCCCTCGTGCTGCACGCGTTGCGAGTCGTTGGCTACCTCGAAGCATTACGTGGCCACGGACTAGAGATCTACTTTTTCTTGATTCGTGCGCATTGCCATACGCTGCCATGCGACATGGACGACGCCGCCCTGGGCCGTTATCGGCGGTTGGTGGGGGATAGAATCGCTTTAGGAAGGACCCTGCTGCAGACAGTGCCAAGTCGCTCTGGACCGGCGCGATTTTTGGGCCCTGGAGAAACCCCTGCCTGTTCTGACCCCGCGCACCACCTTCACCAGTGAAGCGACTCAACACTTTGGCCTTGGGCTGAATTTATCCAGGCGAGACGTGATGAAAGCACATTCATTGGTGTGTGCGTTTGTCCGCCTTATGCCACATTGTGAGCCTTTACCTTTTGGTTCCTGGGAGAGTTGATCCAGGGCAACAAAGTTGCATCGATCGTCCCCGGTGGACTGCCAAACCGTTCTCGAATCATGCCTATAGAGGTGCGCGCATTGTAGATCACGCACAGGGCAGACCACCGTGCCACTGATGTTTCTGCTGGGATTTCAATGTTTGGTTCGTGGTGCCAGGGGCTGCTTCAACAGACCGCAAGTGTTCTCGACCCTGGGAATTGGTTGGAAATCTAGACCTTTAATGTAGCCTTGGAGGGATCCTCCGTCGCTCCATTGAGAAAACAACCACCTGGCGTAGATATGGACCAATTCGCGGCATCTTGTCATAGCCTCTCCGTAACAAAGGGAAGACCTGCAACTCTTGAAATGATCACACACATGACCTACCGTACAGTCTATGTGTACATCCAGTGCCATGTCGTACAGGGTAGGCAACGTGTATAAGCTACACTGAATGGTTCGGACAAACCAATGTCAAGGCGTACATTCACGCGAACGTAGCACTGGTGCATAAAAAGCACTTCCATTCATCAGGCATTCGCCATTGGGGTATCATGATCAAAGTCCTCTTCGTCTTCATCCTCCTCCTCACCACTCTCCCCCTCCCTTCCCGCATCACGCTGACCGCCGGTCAGATCCTCCCAATGTTGGGGCGTGGGCGTGGACAACGGAGGCGCCGCCGCCAAGTCCGCTCTGGCACTGCCCTCCGTATGCTTCCACCTCGGCCTGCCAGGCGGCCGCCCCGTCGTCGTCTTCTTCCTCTTCTTCTTCAGGCGGCCCGTGGCGCTCTCGACGTAGTAGTTCTCCGGGTCCGTAATCGGCTTCCTCCGCCGCGGGCGGTAGTCGGGATCGCGGTCGTCACGAAACTGCTTGCCCTCGCCGTCCTTGGCGTACACGGTGACCTGGTCGGTGTGGCCCTTTTGGATCTTGAGGGCGATCATGCGCTCGAGAAAGTTGGCCTGCTGGATGCGCTCTGTTGTCTTGCCCCGGCCTATGGGGATGTTGATGTTCCATTCCTTCTTGATGGGCGCAAGAGTGTCCACGGTACCGGACTTGGGCACGAGCATCTTCTCCTTGGTAGTGATGCGCGAAGAGCTGGCCGCGAGGAGGTCAACGTCCCCTGGCAGATGGCGTAGTGTGGGCAATTCCGCCGAGCCATCGTGCTGAGCAAAGACCATGTCTGTGCCAATCATCTCGGACCACTGTCCCTCAAAGACTCTCCCCCGGTACGAGAACATTGGTCGCTTGGAATGGAGATCCAGGATTTGGATCTCCTCCGCCTGGTCCGAGTCTAGGCCCTCCTGCTCGGTCTGCCTGGTAACGTCGTCCTCCGCGTGTTGTAGTTCAGGGTCGATATCGGGATCGAGCTCGTCTTCTTGCTCGACATCCGCCTCGTCATCGTCGTCGTGCTCGTTCGCTCGGTGCGCGTGAGCGCCTGGCGCACGCGTGTTCGAGGGGTCGTTGGGTGGTTTCTCCCATTTTCTGTGGCGGCCACGGCTGGCAAAAGTATCCTTGAGAGGTGCGGCCTTGAACTCGGGGTACGAGAGATCCACAGTGAGGTAGTAGGTCTCGACCTCGGTTGTAGAGTACTCATATTCCCACTCGTCCTCTTCTTCGTCTTCGATGTCGATGGTGGTCAAAGGGTCGTCTCCCACGCCTACGAGAGCCGGATCGATGGCGATATCATCCATTCTGGCTGCTCATGAGACGAAAGCGTACACGTGACAGTGATGACAACATTGGGGAAGCACTGTCCAAACCCACGACGCGGTGAGCAGGGAGGATGACGCGACTCGGGATCGAAAAGCTGAGAATCAGGTCCATGTCCTCTTTCGGAAGGCCCCAAAGCGGTCAGAGGCGGCAGATTGAAGACACACAGGGATTAGGCGGGGCATTGACGACTTTCGACAGCGAGTGCCCCGCCATGGAAAGAAGTCCAGTCACCAGTGACTGGACTCTCCAGTGAACCTTGATCGGCGCGAACCAGACTTGTTGACTCACTGGCGATGCGTATATCTTGTCCTCTTGGGTGAACGGAGGCCAGATTTCCCAAATCGAACAAACACAGAGCATTCGACAAGATGCCGACCGTTCACTTGCTCGACTACGTCGCCGGCAACGTCCGCAGCTTGGTCAATGCCATTGAGAAGCTGGGCTACGAGGTGGACTGGATCAAGACGCCAGAAGATGTGCCCAGGGCCGAGGTACGTGTCCTTCATACAAGACAGGACTGGAGCGTATGACTGACATGTTCAGAAATTGATTCTCCCCGGCGTCGGTCACTTCGGTCACTGCATGTCCCAGCTCGCGCAAGCTGGTTTCCTTCCTGCCATCAAAGCCCACATTGAGTCGGGCAAGCCATTCATGGGCATCTGCGTTGGTCTGCAAGCCCTTTTTGAAGGATCGTCAGAGGACCCCGAGGTACCTGGTCTGGGTGTGATCAAATCCTCGCTCGGCAGATTCGATGCCACCGACAAGGCTGTGCCTCACATTGGCTGGAACAGTGCCAACACTGGCAGCGGCAGCCTCTACGACTTGCGCCCCGATTCCAAGTACTACTACGTCCACACCTATCGCGAGGCGTACAAGAAGGGCGAGCTTGAGAGCCAAGGTTGGTCCGTGGCCACCGGCACCTATGGAGGAGAGACCTTTGTCGGTGCTGTCGCAAAGGGAAACATCTATGCGACGCAATTCCACCCGGAGAAGTCGGGCGTGGCGGGCCTCCGTACTATTCGCGCATTCTTGACGGGCGAGGGGGCCAAGAACCTCGGAGCCGCAGCGCCTGCACCCACAAGCGAGTTCAAGGACGGCCTGACGCGCCGGGTCATCGCGTGCCTGGACGTGCGCACCAACGACCAGGGCGACCTCGTCGTCACAAAAGGCGACCAGTACGATGTTCGTGAAAAGGGCGACGAGCGCGACGTCCGCAACCTGGGAAAGCCAGTCGAGATGGCCAAGAAGTACTACGAGGCTGGCGCAGATGAAGTGACGTTTCTCAACATCACCTCGTTTAGGGACTGTCCCCTTGCTGATCTGCCCATGCTCGAGATCCTGCGCCAGACATCCAAGACGGTGTTTGTGCCTCTAACCGTTGGCGGCGGTATCCGCGATACGGTCGATACCGACGGCACCAAGGTGTCCGCCCTCGAGATTGCGACAATGTACTTCAAGTCTGGCGCGGACAAGGTCTCGATCGGATCTGACGCCGTATTGGCTGCGGAGGAATACTACTCCCTCGGCAAGAAGCTCTTTGGGAACACGGCCATTGAGCAGATCTCGCGCGCCTACGGCAACCAGGCTGTCGTAGTCAGCATCGACCCCAAGAGGGTCTACGTGCCCAACGGCCGCGACGCAACCCGTCACGCCACCATCGAGACCAAGTTCCCGGGACCCAAGGGCGAGAAGTACTGCTGGTACGCCTGCACGATCAAGGGCGGCCGTGAGACGCGGGACATGGACGTCGTCGAGCTCGTGCAAGCCGTCGAGGCCATGGGGGCCGGCGAGATCCTGCTGAACTGCATCGACAAGGACGGGACCAACAGTGGGTTTGACCTCGAGCTCATTGAGCAGGTCAAGAGTGCCATTGAGATCCCTGTGATCGCATCGAGCGGCGCTGGTGTCCCTGCGCACTTTGAGGAAGTCTTCAACAAGACCAGAACTGACGCCGCACTCGGCGCAGGCATGTTCCACCGAGGAGAGTACACAGTGAGCCAGGTCAAGGACTATCTCCAAGAAAAAGGCCTGGTGGTCAGACAATACGAGGGCGACTTATGACGGGAGCAAAGAGGAGGAATAGTGGAAAACAATTGGTTGATTGGAGTTGATTGAAGATACTATAGATGGGAAGTGAAAGCTGCAAAACGCACTAGAGAGACATTTTCAAAGGCGCCGGATAGAAAGAATAGGAAGAACGCAATATCAGACTCCGTACGACCATGCATGGTATAGCAGTACAGATCCGTCGGGACGCCAGCATACGCAAAATTGTTAAAAACTTCCTCTCGTCCACATCCTAAACTTCCATACCCATAAACAGCCAGTCGCGGCTGGTCACGTCGAAGTCGCCTGCCCAGTGGTCGAGCGTGGTCATCTCGAAGCCAACCCACTGCAGGCTCTTGGTCAGCTCGACGGCGTCGTGGCCAGGAATGCGGCGGTCAAGACAAGTGACGATGTGGGAGCAGTCAAGAGGGCCGTCACTCAGCTCAATGAGAGCCATCAATCTGTCGAGCGTTAGCAGTTGTTTCGGGGGGCAATTCATCTAGGAGACTCACCCCTTCTTCAGATCCCTGGCCATGGCGCCTTCGGAGTCAAAGAAGACGAACAGTGTCCGTTCGTGGCCGTTGTCGGCGACGAAGGCGCGGAAGCTGGCGCCGCCAGCAAAGTCCCAGACCTCCATCCAAGCATCAACGTGGAAGCCCTTGTTGGTGCTCGGACGGGCGACGACATCGCTCCCGCGCCGGAAGGAGGCCGGGAAGGTGTCGTCGGGCGGCGGCGTCGGCAATAGTGAAGTTGTGTTGTTGTTGTTGTTGTTGTTGTTGTTGTTGTTGTTGTTGTTGTTGTTATAAGCACTCGAGTAGCCGGAGCCATACTTGGACGTCTCCCTCTCACCAAGAAAGGCCGTCTTCATGGACTCGCAGAAGAATCTCTCACAGTCTTCCCTAATCGACAGTGCTGCCCCCCCTCGCCGGGTGCGCGCGGCGCCGCTGCTCCTCTTCTTCTTGGGGAACAGGGCGACGTCGTTGGACGAGGTTAATGCGGCGAGGGGGGGGCTTGTTGGGGGGGAGGGCAGTCCTGAGGAAGGGACCTCAGGAATACCACTCGGCCCCTGCGGCCCCGGTAGTGCAGTAGTGGAGTCCCTTGAGCGAGGCGAGGGAGGCGTCGACAATGTAGGCGGAGGCAAGGACGTTGACCTTTTGGACAGCGTCCTCGCCGTAATTACTTAAATTACTACTGTAATTCATCATGGGCGCCATTGCTGATGGTTGGATGGGGGTGCGTTTCGGGGAAACTGAGTGTTGATTTCGGGAGAGCGAAGAGCTTCGAGTGTCGTGCGATGGACGGAAGAGCTTTGGCGAGCTTGGAGCTGGCGTTGAAGTTGGCTGACTTGTTGACTGACGAAGTTGTAGTGGTGGTGGTGGTCAAAAAGAGTCAGAGGAGGAGAAGGCGAGAGAAAAGATGGGAAAAGTCGAGTGGCTTCGGTGTCTGGACCAGCCCGAAGCGGGTCCAGCCTGGGCTGGGCTGGGCTGGTCTGGCCACACCGGTGAACTGAAGACGCCCGCCCGCCAGCGAGACTGGAGGCCGGCCGCCGCAATTAGCAGGTACGGCGGTGTCAGCTGCCCGTGGTGTGTGCGTCCGGCTGGTGGGGAGGATCGCCTGGCCAATCAGAGAGCGAAGCCAAGCCTGTGCTTGACCGTCTGCGGCCATTGACGAACGTTTCTCCTCAATCCCTTTGGGTGATGCCATTTGCCTCTTGACATAATGGGCGCTTTCAAACATATGAGATGGAGGGTTGCACAGCACTGCCAGTGGTGCCCCAGACAAAGGGCACCCAATTGAGCCCGGCGCAGAGACAGCGTTGTCTCGTTTGGTAAGAGGAGCGAATGCTGGTGTTGATTCCCAGTGGGCAGTCGACTACCAAACGCCAAGAGCGGCCATATCCACTCATGATAGCGTGGGATTGCGGGCCCGGAGCTGAGGAGGTCCATGTCGTTGCTTTCAATGTCGATACCCTGACTCAATCAAACCTGGGCATTCATGCTCAACTACGTATAGACGCTTCATCATGCGTGGTCTCACCTCAGTGCTGACTTGAGCAAGCAATTGGCACTGAGGCCGGGCTGTGATGACTCGTGAGGAATACCTTGGACAATCAGCCTACGCTCATTTTCCTTCACAGAGTCCTACTCTTCAACCTCCGACTCTCCGTGAGTCCAGCGGGGAGCGAGCGGGGCACCCGTTGACGTAAACGAGATGATGCTTCAAACCTCCGCGCGCGTCAGTAAAGTGAACCTCAACACACTATCAAATCAATGAGTCTCCGACAAGCCGTGAGAAGATTGCAAGCTGTACAAGGATTTCTCTCATCTCCCAAGCAAACGAACCAATTCTTTACGAGTACGTGATACACGCAGCAGCCGTGAGAACAAGGCTCACGCGATGCAGGGCAGCAGGTCCAACGTCTAGCCACCATGGCGGAAACAAACACCAACAATTACAAGTTCAACCACACCATGTTTGTAGCCAGGTCCATTGCCCAGGAATGGTCGAGCTAACCCACATAGGATCCGCGTCAAGGATCCCAAGGCGTCGGGTATGCGCACCTTGATAACCACCCTCCATGAGCCTGCCCGTGGCTCGCTAGCTGCAGATCTGACCTGTCGCAGTCAAATTCTACGAGCTCCTGGGCATGTCCGTCATCAAAAAGCTCGAGTTCCCCGACAACAAGTTTGACCTGTACTTCCTCGCCTACGACGGCCCTACTGCGCGCTCGCATGGTGCTTCGCCCATGGATCGCGAGGGCGTCATCGAGCTCACGCACAACTACGGCACCGAGAACGACGACAACTTCCAGGTCAACAATGGCAACAAGGAGCCTCACCGTGGGTTCGGCCACACGTGCATCAGCGTCGACAACATTCAGGCCGCCTGCCAGCGCATCGAGGATGCGGGCTACAAATTCCAGAAGAAGCTCACTGACGGCAGAATGAGGAACATTGCCTTTGCCCTGGACCCTGACGGCTACTGGGTCGAGATCATCGGACAGAACGACTGGCAAAAGACGGGTGATGTCAAGGAGACAGATGTCGGGACGTACCGCATGGTATGACAGGCGGGGGGGGGGGGGGGGGGGGGGGGGGGGGGGGGGGGGGGGGGGGGGGGGGGGGGGGGGGGGGGGGGGGGGGCGGGGGCGGGGGCGGGGGGGGGGGGGGGGCGGGCCGGGCCCCCCCG